>NC_089860.1:18108712-18413712 GCF_036373705.1 Amia ocellicauda
AGCCCAGTATCCACTGCACAGCAGCTCTTGAATGTGGAATAGTTCACTTGGATTCAGAGTATTGACTAGGAAAGAAACAGGAAGTCATTATTTTATTTTTCCAACATTAAGAGGTCACAGCTCTTCATGTTGGCCGTACCAGGACAACAACCTCTATAATAGGGGAACCAACGAAAGCTAATTCCATTAAAACATGTCTATGCCTGCCATCTCATACGCATGACATTCAGCGGAATAAAAAATGAAGAGAATCTCTAAATCAGAAGACTGCAGTTTCTAAAATAGTCAAACTAAATTGTGTTTTTACCTGGCTGGTTCTGGACACTGTTCAGTACCAACATCACAGCTTCTTTTGGGTTCTGCCCATGTTTGATTTGATACCGAATCTTGAACAGAAGGTCAAGGCTCACCAACAGCTTGTTGCCAACGTTAAAGAGACCTACAAACACATACCATCACCACATTACTGTACAATATAAAATAAAGAAAATAAAGGCTCAGTAACTTCAATAGTTAAATTATTGTTATATTGAGTAGAGCACATAAGCAAAGAACAAAGACCAGCCTTAGATGTTTTTTACACTCATAAAAAGACAGTTGATGCCACTGTAAATACAGATTTAGACATGGGAATGAAAGCATTCTTTAAACTTAACCTAGTGCAACAGCATTTATCACATCATTGACATTTCCTACATCCTCTGCAAAACCACACTTAATTGCTGAATGTGTTTTAAACGTAAACCATTCTGCTGTGACACATGCAGCAGTATGAGTCACGCAGTCTCTTACCTAAGTGGATGTCACTGAAGCTATGAAGGGCCAGACACTGGGGGTTCAAACAGATCTTGAGCTGAATAGTAGCAGTCTGGAGGTGGGAATCAGTCAAGAGCCAGCAGTCTTCCTGCCCAGCTACTGAACTGAAAAATCATTAAATGCATGAATACATTTTCATGCTGGACAGAGAGTGGTCTTGAGAACTCTGAATTAATAAGTTATATTTAAGAACTTGTCAGGATGTGAAGAATTTAATATACACAAATACAGGCATAGGATGCGAGACTGATTCATCAGTGTATAATATTAATCTATAAAACACATTTTCTGCAGTTTTATGTTCAGATCACTATATAAACAGTGCAATTTCACTCTTCAGATTTCAGGTCTTATATTCCCTGGTTTTAGCGAGAACTCACTTCTGACCCCCTTTGAAGAGAGGAAAGTTGCAGAGAAAGCAGTGGGAGCTGGAGGACTCATAGTAGCGTGGCCAGCCTGACTGCTCAATAGCAATAGTCTCCTCATTGGCATTGGACAGGACCACCTGTGTGCTGTTGAGCTCCTGAATGAGAACCATGGCCTCCACCAGCTCCCCTTCGCTCTCGGGGATCAGGACCGTTTTGCGCAGGAGCTGCAGGGTGGACTGCCGCTGTACCTCCTTCTGGGCGGCACTCAGGGGCTGGTAAGGGTCCAGGAGGCCCGGGGGAGAAACTGGCATGTTCTGCCCAAACAAACACAGGACGTGAGATACCAGCCTGTCCAACCTACCACACCTCCTCAACACCCTATCTATTCAGTTAGCAAATCGGTTTCAAAACCCTCGTTTGATCCTGTCAACCACTGAATTTAGGAAGCCACGTCATTGCGTCTTCTCTTTGGGTCCATATCAGAGGAAATCAACCATCAACTATTTCCCCAATGGAGCCCAATGACATCTCCATAAAACCTAGATTAATATAGAAATGTAAATGTACTTGTGACAATGATGTCAGGATGTTCCAGGATATAGGAAGTCTCTTACTGTACTTGTGTAAATTGTAAATTGGAATTTGTAAAATGTATTATTTTGAATTGCTATGTTTTAGCTAAGTTGAATTTGTAATGATTGATGCCTTGTACTTCTCTGTATTTTTGCACTTATGTTGTAAGTCGCCCTGGATAAGGGCGTCTGCCAAGAAATAAAAATAATTAAAAAATAATAATAATAATGTCAAACATGACTTTGCAGTTTGCTTGTTTTTAAGTAAAAGGACTTATGGCATATAATACGCCTCGATTTATAACACCTCACCTGTTAATGAGAGGATCCATACGAATATCTTGAGACTACATCCTGTTAGCTGAGGTAATACATGATTCACATTGAAACAGATTGAAAGCAGATGTGTTTCCTCAAGATGAGCCCTCATACATCTGGGGAAATAGCTAAGGCTTTATATCTGCTTATTGATGCTACAAACTAAAGAGGTCATAGCCACAATCAAATGGACAGAGAGTTCTACAATAGTCTCTGAGAAGACTTACAAACAATTTTGGTTTCTTGTCCTTGGTCAGGTCCCACCCACAGCTGGGGCACACATGTGGTTTGTGCCTGTTTTTGTAAACGTAATCACAGGACGGGTTCTTACACTTTCCTCGCCCCCGAGCTGTTGATAAGCCAAGATCCTGATAAAAAAAGCACAAAAAAGTGTGAATAACAAAGGCTTTTAATTACAGGTTGTATGGGTCAGTCTTCTGGGTAGAGAGGTACAGACTGGATTATAAACTCTGCTTAGTTAAATAAATAAAAACTTTACTTTCTTATAATCTTAAACAAACTTGAGGAGATAAAAAAGGTTAATCTTTCCACACATGCATTGCCATGATGCAGAAACATGTGTGTTTAGTTATATAACAATATGGAAAAGATAGGTATTAGCACAGTTCTTACAAGCATAGCAGCAGGACTTTGTTTATAGGATAACACTGACACGATCTTCAATCCTTTTTCAGCCAAGGCATGTTGATTGCTATTGACTGGACTGGGCAGGTTCTAAGAGAAATAAAAATAGCTGAGAATAAATATATCAGTTGTTGACATGACAAGCCTCTTCCAGACAAATGATAAATTAATTTGCTCTGTTCATTAAATTCATTTATGCCAAACTATTAATGTCAGAGTCAATAAATAAATATACAAACATACATATACTAGATGATAGCATATATTAGAATATATCATTTTCTCATCTAAACGTCTTTACAAGATATTCAATCAAGGAACTGATCTTACCTGATCTTCAACCACTGGCTTGACAGGATGTCCCAACTGCTTCAATGTACTGGGCTTCAGGCAAGACACCTTAACAGAGGACCTCTTTGCTATAAAACAACAAAGGCGATTATGTGTGTTATGTATTTATTTATCAAGAAAGATTAACTACATAGTGGTTCTATCATTTCAGAAGGAATATCTACAGATTGAGTCACACATCGTTTCACAAATACATAAACCAAAGATGGTTTGGATAAAATAATGCTTTTTGGTATTAATTCTCATGACTTTGTTATTAAAAAAAGAAAAATGTCAGTTTCTTCTCTTGCTTTACTAATTGAAGCAAGTGTTTAAAATGCTGCAGAAAGATCATATTCTATAAGGAACATTCCTGGAGTAGATCTGCAAATTTGAAATGCCATGATAATAGAAGCCAGAGTTCGTTTCCACAGCTGAGACACAATCACAAGGATGTCGGCTGTTTTTGATATTATATTCAAAAAGGCTTACCTGATTTATTGCTGTTTTTGGGCGTTTCGCAGTCTTTGATTTTTTCCTGAGGCACAGTTACCCACTGAACATATGTAGCCCCCGCTTCGGGACCTTTTAAGAACATCACATAAGTGAAATTACTGCAAGCAAATTAGCGCACATGAAAGCCTTCAAACGTCAAATATCTTACATCAAACAGTTTGTGTTCAATGCTGTGGTCCCTTCATAATCAACACTGTGTATTCAGGATTTATAACATAGTCCCCTTTTATCCTACTATAACATATAGTATACCATAGACAATATGGGGCTTTTCAGTATTGCTTCTTTTTAGACATTATTTTCTCTCAAGTTAACTACGATTTGTTCTCAACAAAAATAAACATTTAGAGGTAAATGACTAGGACTATTTATCATGGTTACTATGATGTACATGGTGTATTGAACTCACATGTCTGAGCAGGAGCAGGGAGGATGGCTCTGATGGGACGTTTAGGCCCAATCACTGTTGACTTCTCTCGCACTTTGCTCTTCAGAACGGGAACAGATGTCACTGCAGTGCTGCTGCAAGGCATCAAACTAGAGCGCAAACGATTAAGGAAATATATCAGACATCAAATAACCTTAAAACCTCTATATGTTTATTCTATAAAAGAGCAAAAGGCAAAATTTCCTTCATCCTGAACTGGAAGAAAACATTTATTTATCCATTGTAAGACTATTAAGGAATTAGAGAAGAATCTAAATGTTGAATCAGGAAAATACTGAAAATGTGTGACAAATGAAATAGAATTCAGAGCTGAAATATCATATCTCACATTGCAGGTTTCATCGTTGAAGAAGGGAGCATTAAGACTGGATTGGTGACACTGGTGCCCCCTGCTGTTGGTTTCTCTGTAACTTTCCTAGCCTCCTTGGGCCTCTTGCTCCCTCTGTCGCTGCCCTGAGACTTGCACTGGCTGGCACTGGTGCCCATATGAGGAGTTGACACCAGCACTTCTTTCCACTGAGGTTTAGGGTCCGTATCACATGAGGATGCCGCCACAATGAGTTGTGTCACTGACTCAGAGGACTCCAGAGATGGGCTGTTGACTTCAGCGGCACATTTCTGCTGAGGCTCTTTGCCGACTGTAGTAGCTGTTGTTGCCCTAGATTGGGACTTCTTACCCTGTCAAACAGTGCGCAAGAAATAGAGTTTCCACACACAAAAATTAAACAGTCCACAAATCACAGCTGTATGCAATTATAAGCAAAAGCAAATCACCAGCTGAGATGATCTCAAGATGTTGTATTCATTTGCACATTGTATCCTGTTCTGAAAACAAGACATTGCACTATTCTGACAGCACCTACAGATCCTGGATGGCACAATCGCACAAGCATACATATTTTAAAACTTTGCAATAACATTGAATTGTGAAGGATTTATGCATATTTCTCCTTGTTCTTTGAGATAGACAAATTACTGAGATACTGTGCTATGACACCAAAAATGAGAGTGTAATTATTGTCCAGCCAGGAGAGGAAATGTGGACTTACGCTGGGCACCCATTTCCCCCCCAGGTGTTTCCCACACCATGGGCACTGTGGGGGCTTGTGCCGTGTGACGTAGGAGAATGAACAGCCTGGGGTACGGCAGCTCCCTCGCCCCCTCCTGGTGTATTTTATTGACTGAAAAACAAAGACATAACAAACTTTTAGTCGCTTTCATGTAAATAGTTATCAGTTGTCAGCTCGAGATTAAAGTGAATAACCATTATCATGACAGACAATACTTTCTCCCACACGGTATTTCAAAGTAAAATTAACATACTTCTTAATGACTTATCTTTCAAGTCAAGGATACTCCCTAAGAGGGTCGGCACATTGTCGTTTCGATGGGAACTCAATGAACGCAATTGTCTAACAAAGCTGCCCCTATAGGGCGCCTTGAGTGTCATTCAGACTCTCCCCCTACTGCCCGATTCATCTCAACTCTTTTCTATTGAAATGCGGCTTTACCTGAGGAATGCAACTCCATAGAATATATTATAGAGAGAAGCAAAATACAATATGAGATAACTACAATATATTGAAGAGATGCATTTTCTTCATACTCACTTATTTAGTTTGTTTTGGTAAATATGACCTTTTTATTACTAAAATGTATTTAAAAATGTAAAGCTTAATACTAATTCTAAAAAAAATAACATTCACCAGTTTAAAAGAGGGTTTGGGGTTTGGGTCAACCCTAGTGTTCAAAGGAACCATAAGAAGTGGACTGGTCACCGTTGAGCCACTGTTTTCCATCAGTTCCTAGAGAGAGAGAGATGGAGATGTTCTGAATATTGCTGTAAGTTGCATTATAAACTTTATCTTTAAGAAGCTAAGATTGAAATAATGCCTTGTGAAACCACTGATATCCTACATGTCCAAATACACAAGAAAAATACTACCAACTGGAAAGTAAATAATTACAATTTGAAAACAAGTGGAGTCTTTTACTAGGAAGACCACAGTCTTGTATAATTATCGAAAGACACATGTCTCCCTTTCCCGGCAGTTGCAGGCATTTTACCTGGTTGGGAATGATCGTGACGAGGTGGGCCTCATCCTGGCTCTGCTGCACTGTGGTGTTGGTGACAGCTGTCTCTTCAATGACCACGCTGACTGCTCCATAACCTTCACCCATCTCCACGGGCTCCTCTTTCACCACAAACCCAGCTGCCGTTTTGTCCTGGCTGGCCCCAGAGTACTGGGACAGGATCTCCTGCAGCGCCCCCGACTGGCTGAGAGCAGCGGCCGTCTCGTCGCTCAGCCCCTCGATAGCGATGCACTGCTCAGACAGCTCCACCTCGCTGCCCAGGGCCATGGGAGAGAAAAGAGCCTCGTGAGAGAGGGGCTGGGAAACTGCAGCTCCCTCGGGCTGCTCCTGGGGCTCCGTCTCCAGACATATTTCCACCCGACTGCTGGTCCTCTCCTCTGTCACCGTGCTTTTGGGGAAAAATACATAATTTGCCCGGGGGAGAATTTTACGGAATCCTGGGACATCAGCTGAAGCTCCAGCTGCCTGCCTGCTCTGAAAAAAAAAATCTGTGTCAGGGCAAACATCTAATGAAAAAATGTAGTATGCTGATCAGAGGTTAACAGTTGCAGGTGTAACATTTTAAAGCAACTCACTGGATCAATGCCCTCCTTCTCCAGCTTGGCCCTCTCCAGATAATAGCCCTTGTCTGCCACATTCAGTCGTTTCCAGCTCTCACTGATCCTCTTATTGATTTCTGATTGAGGGATATCAGGATATTCCTGCTGCATGCTCTGGTGAATGTCAAAGTAGTACAAGAGGTATGCAGATCTAAAAAACAAAATAATTGAATAGTTATGTATACAGTAAAGGACTGAATCAATAGAAAAACTGGACAAGACCAGTTCAATTGAATTGAAATTGAAGAAGCAAGACTGTAGTTTGTTTGAGAGTAATACCTTGGCTTTTTAGCTTTTTCTGCATGTTCTCCATGGTTTTTACTTTTCTTTTTCTTTTTGGGTGATGAGACCTCCATAAAGGCATAGCATCCTTCTGCATCTTCTGTTATTATCTTGACTTCTGTCCCCTCATACACAGCCTCCATTACTGCAATCTACAAAATAAAACCAATATAAGGACACACTATCAGAATCTACTTATAAATATAATTGGGCAATTGTTCAGATTTCCTTAAAATAGTACAGAATAGATAGTGTTACCATAATGCACAGATACATATGAAATCGTGTTTAAAGTTGATCCATAAGTGGGCTAACGTTAAGTTAAATGTGCACAACAACAAAAAATATCACTTTCAAGGGAAAATAAGAATGTAATGTACAATATCAAATAGGTGCAGCAGCGTGCAGGTTCTCTCAAGAAACATCAAATACAAAGGCTATATTTTTAATTGAAATGAACGTTTAATTACTGCCACTTTTACTAAAAATCACTTTAATTACCCTAAAGCTATTGGTTTCTCCTTAGAGGTGACATGTGCAGATATCTATTTTACTCCCCACTCACTCAAGTATGTGTCAATTGTTAAACTAGAGTACAGTTAAAGGCAATCCACATCCCAGCCACTTAATAGTAACACCTTTAGATAAGGGAAATGCATTGTATTCATTTTGTATTGCCTTAAGTTAATAACAGACACACATGTCCAAGTCTGTTTGCCTAACGATTTCATGTACAGCCAGGGAAAGCCTTATATTAATAATTATAAATCGCTGCTCATGGGATAGTCAGAAAAGAGTGTTGTGCATGATCTGTCTCTATTCTTAACCATTCTTTAAAAACTGTATTTGATCTTTTGAATCTAACATGACTGATATATCCACATAGGGATTTCCAAACAAAAGTTAACCTATGTTGTGTTAGGATCACCCAATGCATGTTTTCAATGCATTACTGAACGCAATGCTATCGATGAAAGCACGTTTGTGTTGCGGTCTTGATGGCAGACAGCAGCAGCCCTCTCTCTCCTCCCAATGAAGGCTCGGGGTTACTCGTGAGTCTCCATACTGACTCCGGGCCCTGCGAAGTGTCCAATGAGCAGCAGGCTTATTGCAACCTTGCATCCAGCGGCACACAAACACTACAATACCCTCTAAAACCGCCCGCATCTCGTTACTATACCCTTTCACGCTGTTATAGTTTATGAAACAATGGCAAACGTAGTACTTTACAATAAATATTTTACCTGTCGTATCCATAAGACGGCCTGTTAAGAGACTTCTTTGCTCCCCCTATACCTAATCCAAGATGGCGCCGTCGTTGCTAAGGCAGCCGGCCAATCACGAAACAGAATGAATGTTCAGGAGCCAATTAGAAGAGACGTTTTAGACACGTGAATTAGGGGGTGCCGAAGACAACAACAATATAGATATTTAAAGAAACAGGAGTGCATTCTTGTAGATCCAGCACAGCGGCTGTATTTGACAGCACGTCTAGCATTGAAAAATAAGATGAAACTTTACAATTATAATAATTATTGCACAGCCCTATTGTTTTTTTAATTTAAATACGTTATTTATTTTGTAATTGTGTACATTTTACAAATAAATTAGAAGTAATAAATTAGAAGTGATCAATGTCACAAGAAAAGTATATATTTCAGGCTTCCTTATTCTACACACATATAAACGCATTCACTTCTAAGCTTCTTGTGTACCCATGACCTATTATTAAATGTATTCCATTACACTGATTTTGTTCAGTAAAGACATGAAGTTCTATAGTCATTTATAGTCCTTTATTTCAATTTTCAGTAAATAGCCTCACCTTTTCACACAGCAGTTAGCACTATACTGAATATGTGTGTTGTATCACCAGTTGGAAAATCACTAGAAGATACACACTTTCATAGAAATGCAGTGGAATCAGTTTTATTGATTCAATAGCAATTAATTGAAGTGTTAAACTGAGTTTAATTTCATCCTCCACTTCACCAAACTTGAATTATCTGGTGCCTCCAGACATATGTCAATAAGTACCACTTTTGTGTAAACCTTGACTCAGTTGTCCTTTCAATAATGTTCCTTATCTCTCCAGAATTAAAGTATATAATTTTAGCTTGTCACACTGAACACTTTCATTCAATCTATTTTAGTGTCTATTTCGTATTTTTTATTAGAAGCTCCTTAAAATAATTTTGAGCATATAAATGTTCCTGAAGAAATCTTATGCGGTTTTAAATCTATTTATTGATCGATTTTTATGTAATGACATCTGAGCAATAACCTCTAGTGTTCTGGAAGGAATCAAAATATAACAAGTACATTTTACATGCATATTTAGTATATAAACCAGCACAGGTAATTTAGCTCCTAATGTAATTACTAGCCTAATCAATTCAATTATGCTTTAAAGCTTTTATTAGATCTAAAATAATACAAAAATAATTATAGGTCAAGAAAAAGTATATTTCTCTGCAGAGATAAAATGTGTAAACAAATACAGGGAAGCCCTTTCAAAATGACATTTCAAAGTATTTCAATATTCATTGAATACAGAACAGAACACTGTAAAACAAATTTACAAGAAGAAGTAAATTTATTTTGCATGGTGTGATAGTGACTGGTTCTGGCTGAGGATTCACTCACTGATTGTTGCATTTTCATAGTTTACGCAGGGCAGAGACAAATGGGGCTGATGTTTTTCACCACAGTTGCAACCGTTGAAAAATGCCCTGGCAATCAAAAGTCAAGGTTTTGCACTTACGATGTTAGTGAGGTATACAAAAGTCTGGAGGCCTTCTGAATCCACTGTGATGAAGCGTGAGAAATATTGGAATTAGGAATGTCAGGGCTAATCAGATGATATATCACATATAGGCTATATTTATATACCCTCGAAATAAGACTTTAATCATTAGTTTAGGGTCATCTAATGATACCACAGTACAAACAAAAAAAATATGAATCTGCCCATGACTAATAATATGAAGTGCTTTCCTCAAATAGTTAGAATTTATAAAAAAGCAGCGTCAGTGGTTTCGCAGCTGTCAGAATAAGATGTTTTTACCCCCCAAAACAAATAATTGCTTGATTTGAAAAATCCACATGGAATCCACACTATTACATAGCTATAGTGTCCAGAAAGGTCCTCCAGAAAAGTCTGAATGTATGAAAACTGGTTTGGTTGTCACTCAGATCTTTGATCTTGGGACTCGGTGTTGAGAAGCTCTGGGGGCAGTTCCCTGGTTTCAGCGATTAACCGTTTGACTCCCACCATCCACTGGCTAACTTCATTAACATGGTCCACTATTAGAGAGCGGTGAATTTCATCAGCCTTATCCCACTTCAGTATTTTCATTTCTGTAAAAAACAAGAGAAACATTGTAGACTGGTGCAGCTCAATTTACAGATGGTTTCAGAAGTTTCTTAAATACTATGCTTAATATTTGCTGATTATGTTCAGGACCTATCTTAAAAAGAAGCAGCAGATTAATGTAAATTGATACTACATGATACATTTCTTACCTTTACCAAGAAGGTACATTCTTCTCTTTACAGGAAGGGAGAGCTTTCCATTTCGCCACATCTCCTCAAAAATCTTCAACCGCCTACCAACATCGTCGCAGACCTGCTTCTGTAAACATAAAAGGTCTTAAAAATAAATAGATATCTGGCATCTAAAACAGTGGATCTCTATCATGCATCTCATTCCTGTATTCCCTCTTCAGTCAATGCAAAACGGTTTCACTTTTTCTAAATGAGCGGCATTACAGTAAACACAACTGATGCACAAAAACTTTTAAAAACTTTTAAAATCTTTTTAAAATCCCCCCCCCCCAAAAAAAAAAATTGGTTATTTTATTGCTACCTTGACTGTACACCTGCAGGCTGTCAAAGCCCAGTGTAGGACAACGATGACATCATCTATGTCAGGTTCAGGTTCAGCCTCTGGCCCCGGGGTGGCGGCAGAACTTGCGCTGTCTGCGGCAGAACAAGGGCGAATTGGCGTGGCCGACCCACATGGGGGCGGGGCCAGTGGGTTCATGGGCGGGGCAGGTGACGTAACTGGGGCTGGAGTTCCACCAGGGCCAGGAACTAAGAAAATGCCATGGGGTTAGTTCTGTACGTCATCAAGAAAAAGCCAAATAAAAAGTAGATCTACCCTTAGCAGAGTAGTATTACTAATTATAATCATAATAACCACCAGTCATATGGAAGTTTAACAAGCACACTGGAGTGCAGTAGGAAAAAACACTCCAAACTAACCTTGAGAGCCATCCAGCTGAGGCGGGGGCACCCTTTTATTTAAGATATTCCGTTTGCTTCCCCCCTGAGCTTGTGTCTGCAAACTGTAGGAAAACTGGGGAGGATCATTCCATCCCCTTTCCTGGTTGCCTAGAAAGCAACAGAAAATCCACATGAAAACGATTCACAACAATAGCAGACCCAGCAGTGTCACACACTCCCCTATCAGATGATGCTGCATTACTACTGATTGACGTACGTGAAAGACACGACTGCGGCTATTGTTTTGACCTGTGGCTGTTGTCCACGTCATTGATATGGAGTTAAAGCCGGTACTGATATAACCTCAGGCTGTACTTATTGAGATCCTTTCATATTCGACACGACCCACTTTAAAGTAACGGCATCATTAAAAAGCCAAGGTGCGATTTCGCAGTAAATGACTGTCACACAGCAATCGAGTTTAAATGATAGAAGCCGTCATCCGATGATAAACCCAGCATTAACAGAAAATATATATTATTTGGTGATATATTTAGAAATACTTAAACAGTAAATAGTTCAAGAGCCTGTTCCAATAACATAACACAACTCAGATTGGATATAGATTGACACAAACAACAATATAAGATTTGTTTTTAAGTCAACAAAAGAAACTGTTCAGAAAGCTGATTCAATTAGCTGACGTTTTGTGGCTCTGTGCATTACTTATGGTTATCACACACATAATTTCACCTGGTTTAATGTACAGATCCGCCATGACGCTTCCTGCCAAATCACAGCGAGCAGCGCAACCAGAGGAAGCGGCACTTTGTTTATCTTCCGGACACGAGTTTCCGCTTTACTTAGTAGCCACATGATTGGTTGCAGAATTGAGTGACAGCTCAAAGGAAACGCCCAGCGTAGCCGCAGACCAGTCAGGGTGCCCATGCTGACCCCTGTCCACTGCCGAAAGTGCCTACAATGGGCAGGTGAGCATCAGAACTGGACCACAGAGCAATGGAAGAAGGTGGCCTGGTCTGATGAATCACAAGTTCAAGGTGTTGACTTGGCCTCCAAATTCCCCAGATCTCAATTCAATCGAGCATCTGTGGGATGTGCTGGACAAACAAGTCCAATCTATGGAGGCCCCACCTTGCAACTTACAGGACTTAAAGGATCTGCTGCTAACGTCTTGGTGCCAGATCCCACAGCACACCTTCAGAGGTCTAGTGGAGTCCATGCCTCGACGGGTCAGGGCTGTTTTGACGGCAAAAGGGGGACCTACACGATATTAGGCAGGTGGTCATAATGTTATGGCTGATCGGTGTATATAAGCAGATAACTCCTCATGTTGTTGCTGCCTGCCCAATCATATCCAGTGTGATACAGATTAGGCTAATACATTATAACACTAATACAATATTGTTATATTAAATGTTGTCCATAATATTGAAATCTCAGACCCAGTAATAGAGAGCAATATTTATAGAATTGGTGTTTTTTTAAAGTGTCTCTCTCCTTGTTGCAGAATTCACATTCATACTGTTTTTCTGATGATATAGGAAGGGGGGCAAAGGAGTATACACATCTAAACCCACCACTAGCCACAGGACTGACGCTGCTTTCACAGAAGCCACTGCCTGGACTGTGAGGATCCATCCACTACAGAGACATTAATAATCCGATACAGAGCACTCTAATTATCTGAGTTGCTACTTGACAAAAAGGTCTGTGTGGGATTATAGCAAATTTTATATGTATAGTTTGTGTGGGATGATAGTTTTTTATTTTTATTTTTTTATGAGAACTGTATATAATTTAAAGGATTACAAAAAAATATGTTATTTATAATTCAATAGGTTGTGAGTTGTATCATTTTTTTCCTTTTTCCAAATCTCTTTATTTCCTTCTAAGTCTCCAGTCAGTCAGAATTATTCACCCAGCCTGACCACAGTTTCCTTCAGACTGCACACTCTGTGCTGCTCACAATCACAGCACTGTGTCACATTTACCTTCCTTGGACCTTTGCTCCTCTTGTACTACACATACAGACTACTCCAGCAAAGGTGAGAAACTGTGCATCTCTATAAAGATATGCATAAGATTATTTATACATGAATATTAAAAAAAAAAAAACGTTTGTGGATTTAATTTGGTGGAAAATGATACACAATTTTCAAAGCACACAGACATATCCAATCCATTCGGGTATCATATACATTAAAAAACAAAAACATGGTTTAACAAAGCAATCAACTGCTTCACCACTAGATGGCCGTATCCTCAAGTACACCATTCAGACATTGTTTGTGTCTGACCAAGAGTATTTGTGCCTTCCGTTCTCTCTCCTTCCATTCCTTTAGGAGATTGCGGTGCTGGTTGTATCTGGACCCTTGACCCACCCTCATTTGCAGCAGGCTGTCCACGCCCTGTAATAAGGACACCCATTTTAATAAACAGCATTCATGCCTGAACTGATTAACAGCAAATATCAACTTACCCTCCCCAAGGGAAGCATTGAGTGTTGTAGCAAACACTGCTGGCATACAGGGGGTCTGAAATTAAAAATAGTTATTCAGTTGTGCCATCAGTATTAAACCCTCTTTAGGGTTAAGATGTGTGAGGGTTCAAACAGAGGTGGGGACATGATAATGAGTTCTGCATATTTGCAATTGCCTTATTGATGGGAAGTACAGGTTTGCCAAGACAGACTAATTAAATCAAACAAATATAAATTAATTTGGACAAAGGCCTTATGGTAACCCAGGTACAATTATATGTACATCGGTTACATTATAGTGTCCAGCATAATTTGTTAACAGCTAATGGTTCATACACTTCAATTTCCTCAAACCCAAGGTTTCAAACATATCATTGCCTACCTGAAGGCATAATTTGTGTCTCCTCTGGAATCACT
This sequence comes from Amia ocellicauda, assembly GCF_036373705.1. Lineage (NCBI taxonomy): Eukaryota > Metazoa > Chordata > Actinopteri > Amiiformes > Amiidae > Amia > Amia ocellicauda. The sequence goes on from NC_089860.1 coordinate 18,122,845, forward strand.
AAAGTAATGTAGAGGTGGTGTAGCCATCAGTGAGTTTCATTTCGGTTCAAGAGTCCATCATTCGTTGATGGTATATACAAACTAACCAGCAACCTCAACCATCCAATCAAACACAATAAGAAAATGATAGTAATAAGGATAAGAAGAAGAAAATGAACAAAAAAATATAGATTGGTATTGTGGCAGCATCAAGACATTAACAATTTAAAATGAACTTAGATCTGAATAGCTTACAATTACATGGAGGCAAGTACACCAACCTTTAAATAATTACATGTTAATACATTATACATCAAACTAATAACAACAAGCAACATGAAAGAAACCTTAAGGAGGAAGGACAAAAAAACAACAACAATCCACCCACCATTAGTGACTGGGTGTTACATGTGATTTGTTTTATTATCAGAGCTTTCCATAAATTATTAATGGAGACAATTTAACGTTCAATCATATTGGGGGGGAAGCACCCCCCGCCCCCACAAACCTACGCCTATGGGCATTCCATAATAAACATCTACCCTTAAAATGTTCACTAATGTTGCTTTTTAATAAACAGTGTTTATTCTGTAATATAATGTTCATTGTGTCTGTAAAATACAAGACTATTGAAACGACACTGATTGCTGTGGGCGGGGCTTAATGACATCACGCACAAACACTCCAAGAATGCACATCTTTAGACCACATTAGTTTAATCATATAACAATTGCAGAATACACTTCTCTTATTGACAAATGTTCAGTGCTAAAGGAAATCTGCGTGGAGGAGATGTGTAAGAATACCATGTTTATTTTAGTGTGCTGGCAAGGAGTTACATTATTTAACAGGTTTGGATCATGTGAGACATGTTGGGAATAAAACAGGTCTCCTAAAAAGTGTGTGCAGTGTCGAGAGGCTTGTGCTATTTTCTACTATTTAAGTTTGAAGGTCATAGATGTGGAGCTTTCTCTTGAAATTTGATTATAAAGTTGTTGTTTTTTAGGAATCTGAAGTTGAGAGGGTCACTTCCATTTTGGAGAAAACCTGTAGACCTCTGGCCTCCGAGAACCAGGACTATAGACCTCTGGCTTTCTGTAAATGTAGGCTTTCACTGTAAACTTTCTTTGTGCACATATTTTATATATATATATATATTATTAAATGAGTATTATTATATTATATTATAACTTTTTATTGCAATGTCAGTAATTTAAAAATGGTATTCAAATCTGGAAGTTGTTGACTTTGGTTTTCTTTTTAACATAGGCCACATGCTGTTGCTATAATACACTCTTGCAAAATATATATATATATATATATATATATATATATACACTCACCTAAAGGATTATTAGGAACACCATACTAATACTGTGTTTGACCCCCTTTCACCTTCAGAACTGCCTTAATTCTACGTGGCATTGATTCAACAAGGTGCTGAAAGCATTCTTTAGAAATGTTGGCCCATATTGATAGGATAGCATCTTGCAGTTGATGGAGATTTGTGGGATGCTCCCGTTCCACCACATCCCAAAGATGCTCTATTGGGTTGAGATCTGGTGACTGTGGGGGCCAGTTTAGTACAGTGAACTCATTGTCATGTTCAAGAAACCAATTTGAAATGATTCGACCTTTGTGACATGGTGCATTATCCTGCTGGAAGTAGCCATCAGAGGATGGGTACATGGTGGTCATAAAGGGATGGACATGGTCAGAAACAATGCTCAGGTAGGCCGTGGCATTTAAACGATGCCCAATTGGCACTAAGGGGCCTAAAGTGTGCCAAGAAAACATCCCCCACACCATTACACCACCACCAGCAGCCTGCACAGTGGTAACAAGGCATGATGGATCCATGTTCTCATTCTGTTTACACCAAATTCTGACTCTACCATCTGAATGTCTCAACAGAAATCGAGACTCATCAGACCAGGCAACATTTTTCCAGTCTTCAACTGTCCAATTTTGGTGAGCTTGTGCAAATTGTAGCCTCTTTTTCCTATTTGTAGATGAGATGAGTGGTACCCGGTGGGGTCTTCTCCTGTTGTAGCCCATCCGCCTCAAGGTTGTACGTGTTGTGGCTTCACAAATGCTTTGCTGCATACCTCGGTTGTAACGAGTGGTTATTTCAGTCAAAGTTGCTCTTCTATCAGCTTGAATCAGTGGGCCCATTCTCCTCTGACCTCTAGCATCAACAAGGCATTTTCGCCCACAAGACTGCCGCATACTGGATGTTTTTCCCTTTTCACACCATTCTTTGTAAACCCTAGAAATGGTTGTGCGTGAAAATCCCAGTAACTGAGCAGATTGTGAAATACTCAGACCGGCCCGTCTGGCACCAACAACCATGCCACGCTCAAAATTGCTTAAATCACCTTTCTTTCCCATTCAGACATTCAGTTTGGAGTTCAGGAGATTGTCTTGACCAGGACCACACCCCTAAATGCATTGAAGCAACTGCCATGTGATTGGTTGGTTAGATAATTGCATTAATGAGAAATTGAACAGGTGTTCCTAATAATCCTTTAGGTGAGTGTATATTTAAAGTATATGAACATTTGTTTTTATTTGAATGTCTATATGTGTATTCATTAATTCTAATATGTTTGGATATCTATTTTTGTTTAAAAAATTGAGATAGATCACAACTTTTCACATTTTTATTTTTTAATGCTGGTACATCTCAATTCTGACGTAAAGGTAACCACCAGGCTCAAAGTGAGTAAAACCTGAAACAACACACACTTGAGTTTACTGTGGTAAAATATAAGTAAACGTCTGTTACACAGCGCTACCGTATCACACACAGCAAGCCACAAGGAGGTTAGTTTCAGCATTGGATTTCCAAGCAGTTTTTAGAACCAAAACAGACCATTGCTACGATCCCTCCAACACACCGAATGTGCATTGCTACTATATATATATATATATATATATATATATATATATATTAAAGGATCTATTCCACATACATTATGTTCTACTACCCTTTGTGCACTTTGTCCACTGGTAGTATAAAAAGCAAAACCACATAATGTGCTACATGAATCGTTATGATAGCATTTCAAACAAACTCTCCTTAATTAGGCATTTTAATAAACATGTTATTACATGCTAGAACGCAGTCATTACCATTCCATTTTCATATTAAGTAAGAAGGAGACCTGAGTTGTTTTTTTATAATACAGTTATGTATATGTTTTTGGAGCAAAGAGCAATTCAGTACAAAATGAAATCCATTCCCCAGAATACTGGCATTTATATCTGAACCCCCCACACTCAGTGATCTGGGTCACTAGAAAACAGCATTTTAGAGTAAGTAGGAGAAACCACATGCATCAGCATTGTCCTGTTACCCCAAAACAGCATACACTGGTTTCTTATATTTTACCACGTTCAAATGTTCATTTATCCTAATAAATTAAGTGATTACACTTTTTTGTTGGCTACAATGCTAAATGTTAATTGTTATTATGAGCATTTAAAACATTCAAGCATTTTTGCATTTCCAAGTGAAAGTGAGCATGTAGATTTGGAGTAAGACATAGGAAATGAAGGTAAACGTTAACCAGGTGTTTAGGCGCTCCTGATTTGGGGAGCTTCCCTTGAATTCCACCTGCATTACATACATTTTAATTCAAGAAAAGTAAAACAGAAAAACAAAGTAAGCGGTCCACCCCACTTTGATGAAACACATGTTCATGCATAACTCTTCAGGAGTTCAATGCCTTTAACTTGCTGTCAGACCATTTCAGGGACATCCTATATCGAATTCTCAGGATACAAATTATTACTGTGGCTTATACATTACCAATATCTATGTGAGCGATGCTATAAATGATTGAGTACATAGCATCTTCTACATTGACTGAGACATACAATAAATAAATATGTAAGTAAATAAATAAACACAGTTTAATTAAACCAATGTTACGCAAAATACAATAGTTATTACAAAATAAATCATTTTTCACAAGATCGTTTTTTTTCTGAGTAAAATTCTTCCTTATTTTCCCACTTTGAATTTTATGAACTTTCTACCACTGAATATCACAGCTTTCTTGTTTGTTTGTTTGTAAAAACAGATATCAGTTGTGCAATAATATCAGTAGACAAAGAACGACAGTTTATTCCTAGTGATATGTGATATCTTTCACCCTTCTATCACAGTAACATTTACATTGTAGAGCAAAATTTAAAAGTTAAAAAGTAATACCTGGGCTGTTAAAACAGTACTGAGTGTACAGTACTATGCAATAATGCAATAAAAAAATCTTCATCTGCAGTTTAATCTTTACTGAGCAGTTCAAACAGTTTTGCCACCAGTGATATATTTTTTTGGGGGAATAGTTCATTTTATTATGTTGTGTAGTGTCAGTCTGCTGATATACATTAAAAGTCAGGTACCCTCACCCCCTTTGTTCTTGCATTTAACGTTATATTCCAAGCCACTACAGGAGAGGTATGGAATGTGAAAAAACAGCACCTCAATTCTCATCTTAAAATTGCACCTGAAACGGGCCCTGTTAAGATATGTATATCATTACTGAGGCAATACAACTGACACCCTTAAAAACAGGGAAAATTAAACTTGTCTCAGATTCGTTGTGTATTGATTTTCTTTTTTTATGCTTACCCCTATCCCCATTAGGAAATCTAAAATCCCACACATACTGCTGAGCATTATTTGAAGGCAGACTGTCTGCATCCCTTTTCCCTCCCCATGAGATGCGCTGTCCCTCGGCCCCACGTCCCTGTCTGTGGCAGTGCTAAGGCATTGGAACCGCAGACTGTTTGTTTCTGAAGGTCTCGAAGAAAGCCAGCACCCCCTTTCTCATGCTAGAAGTCCCAAACTTGGGGGGTGAGTTTCCACGGCGGTGGGGGCTGAAGGCCGAGCTGTCCATGGAGGCGGTGCGCTTCACTTTGGTGTGGGCTCGAGACATTTTGGATTTCAAAGGTGGAGTCTGGGCCACCAAACATTTCTGGTATTGAATCTGCAGTAGAAATAAACCAGGCATGGGATCGTTCTCTTAAAGCTGAAATACACTTGACTGTATAAAGTAATCTATAATAGTTTAAAATACATAAATAAATACATTTTGAGTGTTCGGTTCGGTATTTTTCAGTATTTAATACAGCAAATCTTAGAGTGTGATAGCTTTGCGAAAATCCCAGCCGTCCTTACCATACAGGCAGCCTGCACGGCCTCGGAGACATTGCCTGCATCCGGCTCGCACCAGAACACATGGCACTCGAAGCGTTGACATCCGGCGTCCACGATCACCGCAAAGGTGTGGGTGTCCTGTCCCACGCCCAGGAAAGTCAGGTACCTCACCTGGCATTCCCAGAATGGGTCGTCACCATCCTGACCAGGACAGGGGAGAGATGTGAAACTTCACAAATAAACACTGTGAATGTTTCCGGATATTTGATATGACCAAAGTTACAACACTGACATATCATATTAAGAAGAAAAAAGGAGGCCCACAGTACTTCATACCACTAACTGCAAAAGTCATGTAAATTACATGTGAGATTAAAACAAGCAGGGACACTGACATGTACATAAAGATACAAAATTCAGTCTTCAGTTTTAAGTCTTTAAATGTTGTATGGCAGTATCCCAAGTTTTACATTTCTAATGAAGTCACTACAAAGAAATGAAATGCATTAAAGTGTGAGAAAAATGAAAAAAAAGCAATTTTAGTCAACTGCTTAATATTGATCTTTACCTCTCCTTTCCACAGTGACAAAACAGTGTCAGACACATGGATAGCAATGGGCTCCCATTCATCTCTATCAGCTGAGTCCATGACATTTTCAATTGCTCTGTTCAGCACTTCCATCCCTGCAATATAACATGGCTACACATGAGCACCTGCACCTACATAAGACAGGCTAATTTGATATCATTGTCGTATTGTAAAAAAATAAAGGCTCATTCATTCATTCATTTCTTCAATAGTTTTCTTTTTCTTCATCTGTGTGTTACAATGGGCACAGAGCTTTATAAAAGATACAAATTAAACAATAAAAAAACAAATCTGTAGAGTCATGTGTAAGGGTCAAAGTTAATATCAGGATCACAGCTTCATACACAACTTACGTCAGAGTCCGTTCCTTTTCCACCCTCGTCCCCAAGTGGTGAAACGACCTTCCTACCGAGGTCAGGATCACACAGTCCTTGACCACCTTCTGGCGATTACTCAAGACACATCTGTTCAGACTGTGCCTGTAATACAACAGCCTAATCGCCTGGGCCGTTTACCACTTTATGGTTCTGATTACTTATATATTGTTAGCACATCTATCATTTACTAGGCATGTACTCCATGAGGATAGATAGCCTTCCATGGTTATGATGCTGTTAAACATACACGCCAGAGGAGGCTGGACCATAGAGGCAGAGGAGGCTGCTCTTCCTCTATTTTTGAGAGGCAAGAGGGAGATCCAAATATAAAAAAGAGTAATTGGTTGAAATAAACCATTACCAAATCTCAGTATCATTTATAAAATAATTGTTCTCTTCTTTGGAAAAAATCCATTATTTAAATTCTGATTACAACAGTGACACTTGCAGGCAAAGGGGAAGGGCAGGCTGTGTGAGGTGGTGGTGGGGGGGGGCAGAGGAGGACGGGCTCCTGCTGTCCTCCTTAAGACGGGATCTCTTATATCAATTTAATGAACTTCATTTTTTTTCATGCTAATCTGTTATTGGCCAAAACACGTAAAATGATGCACCAAGGGAGGACGTCCTCCCTAACCAATCAACAACCAGAATACAATACTGACATCACGTTCGTCCAATGATAATTTCCAAATTTCATCTTCAGTTCTCTACTGCTGTATTGTACGTGAGTGTGATGAACTGGTGGTAAAGCAATAGATAGCGATAGATACAGCACCATATTAGACAAGAGAAATTATAAGTGCAAATTGCGAACCACTTTTAGATTTTTCAGATTTACGTTTCCCTTTTTTTTATTGAGAAGTAGCTAGTAGGCTTCTAGTGACACATTACGCACACATGAGGTTCATTCCCATCCAGAGCCGCAGTGATTCGTGTCTTTCCCTCTTTCACCTGGCCCCTTTTTTATACTCATCCTTTGTGTTGTAATATGATATATGATAATATGATATTTGTACCTTATGGAAGAGGGGATAAACTTCAGGTGCATTACCTAACCTTAGTTGTATAGTAAGTTTGCATTAGGTTGCTAGTGGGATTATTGAATAGCACTTCTTTAAAAAGAAAGGGTTTCGCGCAAGTGTTTGGTGCTAAAGTAATAGGGGCGACACACAGTGAATATCAAATACAGCTCAGTCCATCTTGTGTGTGTGTGCAGTAATTCTGTCATTTAATCACATGGTCTGTTGGAAATGAAGGGTAAACCATTGTAAGTAAGCCTTTGCTAACGGAGTGTGCAATGCATTGTGGGTCCTACTTAGTGTAATTTATATGATTTAATAATATAGTTAAAACTAGCACACTTGAAGTAAAGTAGGGACATTCGTATGGATAAATGACCCTGGATAAAGAACCATCTGTTTAGGAACATATAGACTAATTATAGATGTTGGGACAAAAGCTCAACTCCAATTCTCCACATTTACCCATGGCTCTGGCAACAGGCAGGTGTCCAATGTACTGCACTTGAAATTTCTGTTTACTCTGTCTCACTGCATCCAGGAAGTCCACTGAAAAAAGAAGAAGAGCTTGACAAAGATATGGCAACTTATTAATCCCCTACAGGAGAGCTAAACAGAAAGTAAAGCAAATATAGTGTAATAAACACTTCTCTATAATACACAACTTAAATGTATTTTGAACATTTGAAGGGGGGGAACTGAAGTATCATTTAATCCAGACTGCAGCGAATGAGCCCAATTGTGTGCTTTAACATTTTTCAAAAGCCTTTCATTAGGACATTTGTTACATGTATCTCCTTAATACCATAAGCATTCAAGCTGACCAAATATTTTGGAGCAACTGCTGTTCATACAGCCCAACTGGAGAAAGCATTAATATTGTAGTAAGGGATTGTCATAAATCCTCTGTAATCACATTACCCTCCCTCAACTATGTAACACTTAGTCTTCATAAGCCTCAAATGGCATTACCTTGCAGTGGCAAATCCTCTGGGGAAATACTCTCCATGGTGAGGGACCTGGGCATTGAGGGGTAGGTTGTTGCTCGTTCAGACATTATCTAAACAGATGGGAGACACAGAACCAGGGTCATGCTTGGAGGCAAAAATGTCCAAGCAGTAAACTGATCCCCACTTTTAATAGAAGTGACTTGAGTGTGGTTTAGGACATAGTCATTTCCTCCTAGTGCTAGAGGACTGCAGGGACTTCGGATTTTCATTCCTCTGAAGCCTTTAATGATTCAGTCGAATACATTATTGACTAAGGTACCTTCTCCCCCAGGTCTTTAGTAATTAACTATTAGAAGTTATCTTTACATCCATCAGGACTTGTTGCCCTCCAGGAAAAGAAGGAAAGTCAGTGCCAAACCAATAGACCTGAACACTATTAACTGGTTTCACAGATTAGTACGGATCTTAGAATAACATCAAATAATATTGTGTAGTCCAAGACTAGTGCTAATCTTGGTATGTGGATCCAGCCCTAAATCACATTTTAACTAACTTTTCTTTCCAGTGCATTGCCACTGCCTCGCTCTATTTAGCTCAGAGCTTGTTTTCAGGTCTAACAGATCTCCTCAGTCTGGCACAGCAGTACAGTGGTCACCTTTGAGCACATCTCATGGAGAGCAGTGGCGATGGCCTTGGCAGGAACATCACAGCGAAACACATGGCATTTCAGCATGCACGTGTCTTTGTCATTGGCTACAAAGGCAAAGTCTCTGAAGAGAAGAGAAAACATTTGTTAACGTACTTAAAGATACAGCAGTGAAACTGTAAAGCTTTGTTCCCCAACCATCCGGTTCAACTTTAGTACACAGGCAAAAGCAGGGTTTGTAGAAGGGTCTCATTTAAAAAAATCCAAGCTTTAAACTTGAATGTTTAATATATAGATAAATACTAAGATATGTCTATCCTGCAAATTCAATTGAACTGTTGAGTGCACTGTGCAATTGGCCTAGTTATGAATCGACACTTTCATTATACAGCACAGATTGTACAGAAAAGTGTGCACAGCAGGAGTAAATTACAGAGCCTTTTTGAAGTGCTAGATAGAGGTGCCTACACCAGTTTTGTGAAGCCCCTTCCCTCTAAATTACATATTGATAATTTTAATAAGTTCAATTAGGCCAATTAAGTAGCCAAGGGTAGGGGCATAGTATACTGATAATCTTAAGTCATTTACAGTGACCTAAAAGGTTAATTTGTAGATTTCTGATTGTCTGTGTATTCAGAGTCATTATTAGATTAGACTGTTTGGTCTGTAGAATACTAATAGAATACTCTGTAGAGGAGACATAAAGAGCAATCAAAACTGGGATTTTTTTTTTTTGTCATCCATACAAATACAGAACAGTGACTAATCTTCATGAACATTAAATATTTATGTTTCAAGGCCTATTTATATTTATGTTTAAATCAAGGGGAACTTTTTTCTCTGACCTTAGCCTCTGTTTTTCAGCTGTACATAATTTTCATTATGTTCACCAGAGCTTCATCTATAGGCAAATTGTAATAGTAATGTGTTGATAAGCCATGGCCTTTAAATAAAGGGACTAGTATATTCAGAAATATGATCATATAAGAAGTCAACTGGGATTTAAAGAGGGGTCTTTTCCCCCGGATTTTAAGCAGTAGCACTGATGAGTATGTACAATGCCTTTCTCTGGGTGTACACTATTTCTTGCTGACAGTGGGAGAATTTCAGTTCCCACAGCTTTTTAATTATTAAAGACTTGAATCAAAGGGAATGGGAAAATAACTTTCTTTTGGTGGCAATGGCAGAATTCTCATCTCCATTTCATTATTTACATATTAATAAAATATTCACTTTCAAATGGAATCTGCATGTAGCATGTTGAGCAATTTACTGTGTTTCGTGCAGTTTAATTGATCTCAACAGCAGAATATCTTGTCAAGAGAGACTCTTTAATGTGTAATATAATGTAACTAGGTCCTATGAGGCCCATGGAGGGATCATTATTGTATGATTTCTCTTTCTGTTATGGAATAAAGAATTCAGTGATATTTATTGTCTGCAACTATTATGACTTTTGTATACTATAAGTACTATCAGTAGTGATAGCTGTTGTAAATCTACAGAAGCAAAAGTTTTAATGAAATTGGAAGACATGCAATCTGCTTGTTTCATTTCATTTTACTAAATTTGAGCAATGCAGCAATGTAGCAAATTCAATGTGTTGACAGATGCATTTACATTAATTATATGAATTCTACCCAGAAAACTCACTCAGTCCATTCATTCTTAAAGGAGGCATTCTCAAGTGTTGCACACAACTTGCTCAATGCATTTAAATTGCAGTATATTACCTACATTACCTTAAAAAATATTCATCCCACTTTCCCATGTTAGTAATTTAGTTATATATATATATATATATATATATATATATATATATATATATATATATATACATACACACACTACTACTACTACTACTACTACTACTACTACTACTACTACTACTACTAATAATAATAATAATAATAATAATAATAAACAGTTGGAGTATCACAGCCATTATAATTCAAAACTAAACTGTTACATATTCATAACTGGAGCTATTTTTGTCTTGCTTTAGTATATTTTAGATGTAAGAAAAACATCCATAATTGGATCCAGAAGAAGACTGATACAAGGTCACATTGTCACACCGAGTAGGGGTTCTGTGTGATCCAACCTAGAACCCAGAAGAGCTGCTTAATGTGCAGTAAAGCACATCAATCATTACCCCCCTTCCCTAGAGTCTTGAAGACTGAGATAAAGCATCTGCTCAGCTAAGAGCTTTTCTTAGTCATATATTGTCATAATTGAAAGGAATGGAGGATGAATTTCATTAAACATGCATGATCCATATATGAACATGCGTTTGCAAGGTATGTTTACTGGGTATGCATTGTAGAGTTGACCTGTTTACAACAATCTCAAAGGTGGAAGGGATTATGTTCTGTATAAGAATCAATTACTCGGTTTTCTATGAAAATGATACTGTCTGAGTTCATAATGAAATGCAGGGAAACTGCTGAACCCCTTAATGAATGGGAATGTGTAAGCTTTGTGGCCTGTCATATTGAAGTCTGGCATCATGCATGCTATCGCTACAACTGTTATGTGAAAACAAAAACAAAAAACAACTAAAAACTTTGTAAACCAAAAAGTAGTTACCTGTCTCTGTTTCAAGGGTAGCAATCAAAAATGAAAGAAAAAAAAGAAAAGAAATTACAGTTAAAACTGTCCCATTCTGGCTGCAGGTTTGGCACTCTGTCTCATGTTACCAACTGTCGGGCCAAGAGGATGTACCAGGAGATTAAACTCAAGGCCAGACAAGACTTTCTTAATGCGTTTCACATCAAATACTCTGTTTCATAAGCTGGGCAGTACGCAGAAGCAATACCTGTATCTAAATGGAAATCTGCAATCTGTGGTTGTACAAGAAACTGGAGTTGTGCTTTTTTGCGTCTACTCACGTAAAATAAGACAGCTTTGACCAACTGCAGTAGCTATCTCCTCTTTAGTAGTGAGTTATTGGGCAGTAAAGCCAGCTGCACCGACTTTAGAGTCAATGTACGTATGTCTTCTGCTGCAAGTGATTTGGCAAAGATGAAGAAAGTCTTCAAACTAAACATAAAGGGGTCATATCAAACCCTTCATCAACATAATACACCTGTCACTGGGATGTTGAATTCTCTCTGCCCAAAATAGTTTATTAGGTTTTAGAATACCCCTAAGGCAGAGACTAGGATATGATTGTTTCAGCATTACATGTAGAATAAGGTAGAGCTGGTATTCTTATACAATTCTTGTGGTATTTGAGGCTCTCCGTGTGCTACATTGATTAATAGTTAAAAAGCTATTATATATTAGATGGCTATAAAAAACAATAGGACCCTTGGGGTATTAGACTATTACTTTGTCAAAACGTACTCCATCATTGACTATTATTAGAATCTGGAGTATTATTATTAGAGCAAATATACTCTAATACTTTTAATTGTGAGAATATGAAGGAATTCTTCACATGAATTGTGCATCATCATATTGTTATTATCATTATCTTCAGCATATTCCTCTGCTGGCTACTTTAAAGTAACTCCAAATAATGTGACGCCAGGGTCACATTTTGGTTGTCCCTCTGGTATATTTAGAAAACACTGCCAAAAATAGTTCTCCTCAGACGACAGAAGGCAACAATATTCAGATGACATCCCATGAACATTTCAAGGACTAACCTTATTGTTTGTTTCAAGGATCTTTGTACTCTCCACGGTAAGTTGAATTATCCTAATAGTTATCATAGTAACACCCCTTACAGTTGTTCATTGCTTTGTACATGTGCGTAGAATAGCAATGGGGGATGAATGTGTTTTGCAACTTCACTAGACTTGCCCGATCAAATAAAATCCCCTTCAGATGTTTTTGCTCTAGCCTCCTATAGCCCCAGCTAAATGAAGGCTCACCTGCCATTGTTGCAGCCTACACCCCACACTCGGATGTTAATGATGGGCTGACAGTGGATCAAGCTGTGGTCTACTGGGTCAACCAAACTAAGAGTGTCCTTCTTCAGAATCATCACCATGTCCTGGCCCTAAAGAGTGAAACCAGAGCTTGTACCTTATGGCACACAACCCATCTTTTTCTCATAAAGAGGTTTCATGTGGTTTGACATCATACCTTGGACATTTAAAAACCAGAGGCACTGTGACCTCATTTTCCAGCAGACTAAAATATTTTGGCTTTCAATATTTTGTATTTTATATGTCTGGTAGTTACATATTCCCAGAATACCTACATATATAATTAAGACGAATATAAGAAACAAAACACAATTTGGTTGTAATGGTTAAAGATGAATTAGTTCATAGTGAGAGAAAGGGAATAAACCTGTATCAAAGATCTAGTGTGGAACATTTACATTTATACGCGTTCCATTGATTGTGGTCAGTATGATCTGAGCACACAAGTAGTGCTCCCTTGTCGAGGTTTTACTCACCTCCCCCCAGGCTCCCATGGCGTCTCGGCCCTCACACTTACTGTGCGACAGCTGCTGGATGCAGTTATTGACAGCAATGCTGCTCTTGCCTGGAGTAAGTTCCTCTTCTGGGATCTCCACCCAACCCAGAGAGCGCACAGCGAAGCACTATCACAGGGACACACACAGAGTCAGCTGGGGGATGTCTGGGCACCGGGTACGAAGCACATGCAAAACACAGGGCCATGAACTAGAGGCGCTCCTGTTCATGACATTAAGGTGTTTATTTTTTTCTTTACCTTATTAGTTTCTTAACAATACATATGATGACTTCCACTTGCTGCATGGGCTTTAAGGATGCAAAGAGTAGCAGTTTGGTGGTCTGAGCTCCACCCTAGATATGCTTTTTTGTATGTTTGATTTGTATATTGTATATACCAAGGGTTCAATTAACATGTTTACCAATGTGTTGCAAAGGTTCAATGAGACTCGGCTGTAAACAGTACCTTGGAGTCAGGGTCAGTGTTGGTGCAGAAATAGTCTTCTTCCTGCCAGGGAAGTGAGCTCCTGCAAGACAGCATCAGGATTGTCAACATAATGGATCACAAGACAGCAAACTGTATTTTGTGAGCTCTTTTGGAAAGTGGTCGAGTGAAGACGAACTGCTCTCAGTGTCACTGGACTTTATATGTGTGTGTATGTGTGTGAGGGTTCTTGATTTCTATGCTGCATCGCTCAAGAAATTCTTCTGGTGTGGGTGACCTTCGGTGAGTAAAGTCTCCAATGACTCTTGCTGAATGCCGTGTTTCCATTCTTGTCTGACCTCACAGAGGCAAGGCTATTTTTATAACACAGTGTACACTCTTTAGATTGACTTTTCAGATATTTGTTAAGGCTCACCAGGACAAGCAGTTTTGAAAATGGATAGATGGATGGATATTTGTTAAGGTTTTAGCATCTCAAAGTCAGGTGATCATATTTGCCCTTGTTCAAAGTTTTTTATCTCATAGTAATCGATAGTCCCATAATATTATATTTCAATGTCCATTTTGTGATTACAGAAAGTAAAAGACACTTAAAAGTAAAACAAAACTCATGAACAATTAATACAGTTTAACAGTTTAACATTCTAAAATCTGAAAGGAATTATGCTGGAGTCTTAATAACCTGAATATATTTTCTGGTTTCACCTCACTGGACAAATGTAATTATCCTTTCCAGAGATGAGTCCACAAAATAGTGAAAAGCATTCAGTTGCTGGGGTAGCTAATGATAATATACAGAGGCACATACTAGAGTTCTGCCAATGCACAACCACGTTTAAATAGTTGTCATTTTCAATTAATATTTTAATTAAATCAAACTAATTACTGATGTAATCAAATAGTATATCTCAATAATGAACTGCTTGTCAGTACAGTTAAGACGTTTCAGTGTCACATAAAATAAATGTGCTCTGATACATTATATTTTCACATGCCGCATAATGCAATTAAATCTAATAACCATCAACATATCCAAAGTAGGGACAGATAAAGTATTTGATTAGATTCCATCTTTATATTGTTAACAAATGTCCTACTTGAGGCCACACTTAATCATGAAGGATGGACTTGAACTTGTTACCTCCAAGTACAGCAATCTTACTCTTATTTTGCACCAGTGAATAAAAATGCAAACAATGCATTTTTAATATCACAGCTACATTTATATTCTTTTTCAATGAGGTTAACGATGGAAAATATTCTCCTCTCCTGAGTGGAAAGCCGGCAATATGATCGGTAGACTTTCCTCTTAGAAACTGATAGGGATGTGAGCTCGGTCTGACTGGTGTTCTCAATGAAAGGCAGGGACTGAAAGATTCTCAGATCTCCTTCAATCTACCAAATGTCATCTGCAGTGTCACCATGAAGGAGAATTATTTATGACAGGAGCACTCTCATTTAGGGAGCTCAGGAGCTTTGCTGGTGTAGTTACATATTCATTTTAAAGCAGCTTTGCATAATGTCAATCGATCAGCACAGAATACCAATGCCCTGTCATATGAAACTGTTATAAACCTCCCCATTCCATACTCAGAAATAGACTGAAGCAGCTTTGGACTGAATCTAGGATTCTTATTTAATTCCTTTAATTCCAATAAAAGCATTCTTAATAAAAACCCATAAATGCATCATTGTAGTACAGTATCCAATGGCTGAGATTCACATCAAATGTTGCTTCTGTAATTTGATCAATGAAAAAGTGCACATGAAACATTTTCTTTCTGTATGTTTTATGCTGATAATCTTAGGAGACCACAGCCTATTCTTAAATTCCAGTAACAGGCCTGCTTACATTTATTTAATTGTTCCTTGTTTTCCTGTACCTTGATTTCATTGACTTTTGCTTACTCCCAACCTCCTGCTTCTAAAGGTCTGCATATAACAAGGCACACAAACACTGCTACAATGCCATCTCTACTGAATAATAGAGCTCGTTATTGTTAATAGTGCTATTTTGACTCAATATGCATTTCTTCTGAGCAACACCTGTTCAGGATGGGTTGCTATACCTCTTTCAATACCAATATACCAATATACCAATTTTTCCACCTCCAGTGAAAAAAAGAATTTTTAATATGCATTTATTGTTACACTGACTGTAAGCCTGTCCCAAACACCCAAGTTTGATTCGTTACCATTGAGGATATCGCAGAGCAGGACTGCCAGAGACAGATACGTCTCCTTTAACAGATTTGAGTGATTTGACTGAACTCAGAGGAGCACAGGTGCACACTTCAAAGGGATTAAATGAAGAAAAGAATAAAAGAGGGAAGACTTCAAAAGCCTGTTTTCCCCCCCAGAGTGAAAGATACATCAAGTTTATGTGAATGTTACATTTTCCTATGTGTCAAACTTCAGTATTCTGCAACATGAAATATATATATATCCCAGACTGAAACAATGGAAGAAAAAAATAATTATGGGTTTTTTGGTTCATTATGCAAGAAACACAATTCCCCCCACTCGATCTGTATCCCCCAGTGACAGTCTTTGCTAGAAAGATCTGAATTTGATTTTCAGTTGAGCTTGCTAAAAATATAATGTTAAGGAGAAGAAGCTTTTTCAATTTTCGTTGCAGGATGTCCTGGTATAACAGATTTTGTATTGCTTCGACTCCCTGGATTTCTGCTTCTGGAAACAGAATATGCCTAAGGATGGTATACTTTCAGGTCCCAACCATCTTTGTACAGTTACTAAAATTGATCGTTTTGAAGCCGCCTGCAGTGGATGTTCTTTTGATGTTGTGCAGATGCAGTTCCTATTTATATCACTCAAGGGGAAGTATATACCACATCAACATGGATACTGATGAGGCATTTATATGCATTTCTCATTTTTAACTAAATCCTGAGGGCCCTATATAACCAGAGAACCTTACTAATACAAGTTCACCTTGACCTACATGAATGATTACATGGAGCTAAAAACAACACAATATTTCCCTGAAAAAGATTAAGCATAATATTGACGGAATGTAACTATGGCTTTTTTGAAGGAAAAAACGACACAGGTTATGAATGACTTAACTCCCTCACTTGAATCCTCACAAAGGTTTCTGCCAATGGCAGCTATATTATTTTATATTTACAAAAACAACAATTCCAGTAAAGAAGTTTACTTTGATACATCTCTGTTTGCTTTGATTATATTTCATATTTAGGATAAAATAACACAGACAGTTACTTGTCCCAGGAAAACAAATATTTTTCAAAAGTCAGGGTATGATGGGAGAAGATGATCTATACCAGGGGTTACCAAAGTGCGGCCCGGGGGCCAAATGCAGCCCTCTAGGATGTTTGGTGCGGCCCCCCCAGAGTCAGCCTTCAACCACTCCTTTTCTGAACCTTTACTATATTTTTACACTTAAAAAAAATATATCACAAAATGCACATGTAATTTGGGGGCAAATAATAAAACAACAATTCAAGTTCATAAATGTTCCCTAACAGAGATACAAATGTATGATTTGGGACATATTTAGTTTTCATTGGTGGTTAATTTTCTACTGTGGCCCCCCATCCCATGGAACCTCCGGAAATTGGCCCTCCATCACCAGACATTGGGAACCCTTGATCAATACAATACCAAGACCCAGGCCCTACCTGTTTCAGTGTGTGTGTGTGTGTGTGCTGTTGGAAGCTGTAAAATGCAGCTTGTATAGTGCAGTGGGTTTCTGGCATGGAGGCAGTTACTGGAATGTCAAAGTCAGCAATAATGTGCGAGTGTGCTGAGCATGGCCATAAAGAGCACTTTACAACACTGACTGAAGCATGAAAGACAAGGAAAGAAAGAAAACAAAAAAAACATAGCCGTCATGGCAAGCTTGAACAAGAATACATATAATAATAATAATGTATATTTATTTATGCATATATTTGCTTTATTTATTTATTTAATCTGGTTTAATAATGATGTATCATTGATAATTAACTTGAAATAGCCTGGCTTGAGTCTTACAGATGAATTATTTAATCTGTAAGAGTAAATAAAGCCAAAAATGAATTCAGTTGGTAATTAATAGCAATCAGATGCTGCAGACTGCTGACTAGGGTACCGCTGTGACAAATAACAAGTCTTCATTAATGCCTGGATATTTCATAATCTGTGAACATTTAGAGTAAATTACCCCATCATAGTCTTCCAGACCAAGTGTTATGTGTTTAGGTTTGCTATCTCTGAGAGATGATAGAAATGTGGGCAGACAATTCCATAAGAACTTCAAAGCTCAAACCTAAACTGGTTAGCCTAAGCAGCACTTTAATGTGAATCGTAACCCATGTATTGTAGTGCCAGGCCAAAGTGAACCCCAGCAGGGCTGAACTCAGGGGCGAGTCACCCCAGGGCTGCCCCAGGTCCTCAACCCAGGATTAGATGGTGTCGTGTGAAAGCAGCTGAAATAGACTGAGATAGTACCTGTCATTTATTGAAGCAACAGGGCTCTCAATTTGCCTTCCCCTTGATACCTGTCTGCCTCCATCAGAATGGAAAGCCTGGAGTGAGAGGAGAAAAATCATCTTGTTTCAACATCACAAACCATTCATAAAAGTCAAGCACTATGTAGAGGAGTCTAACGGGCCTTAAATGACACAGTCTGGTGGAATAATCAGGGCAGATACAAAAAGCTTCTCTTCCTACCCTGCAGACATTCAGTTTTGCTTTGTAAATCCACGGCTGTGAGGTCGCCAGCTTTGCATCACAATGGTTAAGGATGTTGTAAACGTTCACATGAAGGGTCTCTGTAAAAGCTCCCATCTATTCTTCTGCAGACAATTGAAGATATGCCGCTGTAAAATGAACTCATTCGCATTTAACCTGCATTACCATTACCTTGTAGTCTGCAGTGGAAAATCCATTGACTGCTGCCTGGTCTCCATCAGAGCTGTACGCAGGGTGCTGCCATTGGGTCGTGCCCGTGGGAACATGCCAGTAGTAGGTGCCAGTGCTGTCCCGGATGGTCCTCCAGCCAGGTGGGAGGTCAGAGTCTGGCTCCAGGTTCTGGTCATTCCAGAGGTTATCTAAACATACATGGAGACCACTGTTTTTGGATGGAGACTACAAATTCAAGTATGTTTTTAGGACAAATTATAAAAAAAAATATATATATATATATATATATATATATATATATATATTTGCTTACATTTGTTTTATCTTATAAGGAAATAATTCAGTAATATAAAAGATTCCCTAATTACTGTGTATTTCCATGTACTCAGCAACTACATCTGTAGGTACTCTTAAGAACAGTGTAATTATGCATTATCACAATGTACTTAATGTGTGAAATGGTTTATGGTATATGTAATTACACAATTGTAACTAAGTTTGTAATTTAGTTTTTTGTTCAATGCACATGTGAACATATAAACCTGGTCCCAATTTTCGAGCCTCGAGATCTCTGCCCATTGCCGGGGAGGCATGGCCCACTGATACTTATTTCTCAGCAGATACCCTTACTGAGGCTGACCCAGGAAACACTGGAAGGATTGTATGTATATATACTTACATATACGTTAATAATTTTTACACATTAAGTACATTGTAATAATGCATAATTACACTGTTCTCATGAGTAACTACAAATGTACTGAGTACCTACTATGTAAATACACTGTAACTAGGGAGACATTGTAAAGTGTTACCAATTAACTAATATCAAAATCATAATTATTTGTATTATTTTGTTTTTGTTGTTTTGGTATGTTACATGTTATATTTTTGAATAGAATATAGCATGAGAAGAAAATTACAAACTATAAAGAGCAAGATTTTCTGCTTTTCTTCCACAGACAAAAGGCAGTTAAGCTTCAACACTGAACTGGAATAACAACAGTGCAAAGTTCAGGAAGCATCATGATGCTACTAGTTATCCTGAAGTGGCGTAAAAAAAAGTGGGTCAGTAGTGACATGGGACTGCGCTTGCACGGGCAATGAGGAAGCTACAACCTGGCTGGCTTTACCACAACAACAAGCCTCTGGGCTGTTATCATATTCAGCACTTCTCTGTGTCTTTCAGATAGCATGCAATACCATTACATAGACTTGTTGTCTTGTATCTCTTAAGGATTTTTTGGTTGCAATTATTTCACCTTTGTTCTTTCATTACACACTGATTACTGGATATTGTTTAGATTCGTAATGCCTTCAAACATCTTGTTTTACAAGCTGCCTACAGATATTGGATCCAATGAAAGCCAGCTTAGCCTCTTATCACCTTAGCTAAAGCTGAGCTATTGTTTTTTTTTAGACAACATAGTAATTCAAAATCTAAGCACAGAGTATTTTGTAGGCATGACTTAAAAAAGCATGCACATTAATTGATCTATCATGTCCACAAATTGGTAAACCATGCACACATATGATTATTTGTTTAGTGGTTATCTCTGGGACTCTGTTTTGTTTTTGGTGTTCTTTTTGTGTTCTGGTTTCCTTATTATTATTTAAAGTTATTCCTGCCAGACTAATTGTCTACATCCTCAATTGAGGACTAACTGGAGTCTAAGTTTTTTGATATAAAATGTTTTGACCGTATATACATACAGACATATGCACAAACACATACAAATACAAAGACTCCTATTACACAGCTCAACCATTCAAAAGTTGCGATTCTCTCAGGATGTACAATATAAAGCTTATTCGTCCTTTCCTGCATGTCTGCCTGGCTGTATTAAATCGATGTTACAGGAGGATGAACAACTATGTCTGAAAACAGCCAAATATCTTAATTTGTTTGAGGCTTGAACGCAAGGTCTGGGCCCATCCTTCAGACCACAGTGGGCAGGGATTAGACAGATTCAAACAGCTCCCGCTACAGCATCCACACCAAAGCCACAAGCACATAACCCATGGGACGGTCTTATCGACACTGGATTAATTAGGCTGCAAATGCTTTTGAAGAAACAGAGCAAATGTATAAACAAAATGTTGATTTTAAACCATCTCTTATTCAGCTTTCTTCAAAATGGATAAAATTTTCTACAATTTTCTAAAATATTAACTGTGAATAAAAAAAAACTAAAAACAGACAAACTAGGCCTGCAAAGTAGAATTAATCAGGTTTAATTACCACAACACCTATTTGCTTTCCTTGGCGTCTGTCAACTTCACTTTCAGATACTCACTGATCAATGAGTTAATGGTTAGTAGTGGCCAAGTGGATTTGAGCCAGAACTGTATTTTTTAGCAACCTAGGCAAGAACTATGTATAACTTTAATGTATTGATTGCCTTAAGTCAAAGAATGTGTACATATTATACTTTATGTTCCTTGTAGCTATAACCCTTGATCCTGCATGACAAATTTCCAAGCTGTGTACAATATGCTGTATCTTCAAAAATGATCCTAGATCAATACGATACAAGCCAGATGAATGACCTTCTGCTGATTATAACTTTTCTGATATATATATATATATATATATATATATATATATATATATATATATATATATATACACACACACACACACACGTATTGTCTATTTAAATCTATTATACAGATTTAGAGCAGTTGATTAAAAGCAACGATCATTGTAATTTGGTAAATAGACGCAGTGAGAGAGATTAATTTATTTTCCTTTGAATCTGGGGTCAATGACATTATGCTTAAAAGCTGTAGTAAGATTTAGTATCCATGCTGCACAGATTACATTAACCGCAGAAGTGAATTGTTTTGTAAGAACCATGGGAATGTGTCAATCATCTGTGTAGCCAATGGATTAGGCTTTGTCAAATCACAGATTCTGGGCTGGCTAGTATCAATAGGCTAAGTGTACAATTAATACAACCTGACCATAACAATATTAACCATATTAACCTGGACCTGCTCTTTCTTTACATTTGTCCCTATACATTTCCTTTAAAATGTCCTGTGGAACCTTGCTCCATCCATTAGTTAATTGTGTTGTGCTCACAGCTGTACTATGCTTTATTTAAAGCTTCTGTTAATATACATATTTTAAGGCAGGTTTGTGAAACTCCAACCTCGAGTCATTTCATTTGAAAAGATATGAACAATCAATGGCTGTTTTTATAACCAAGATTCCCACATGTCGATTAAACCATTTCATAACAGATGGTTCATCCTGGTGTGAGGATTTCTGCGATGGAGGCAGCTCAGTCGCCGGGCTCTTCATTCTGAGATCTGTTTTAATGTATTGAAGTGATAGTTATATATTTAATTAGCCCATCTTGCAAACAGGACCAAGCAATAATGGAAAAAACACTAATTACACAGCAGTGGAATTACAGTGAATAAATGCTCCTTTTTAAATATCCCAAGGCAATGTGTCAAGGTTACATTATGGGTATATCATTATCACCTTTTACTAAGAAACCCCATGGAAAGTTATGAATTTAATCCTTATGACGGGGGTTCTAGTCTGAAACCATCGAGTACGACAGTGAAGATTACAAATACCCTCAGTACCTGCTTATGTATAGTTTTCTCTTAGCATGGTATCATACAGCTTCACTTTAATTTCAGAAAATCAGACTAATCGGACTAATTAAAAGAACAGATGTTCCAAACACATTTCTATTCACACCTGTACAAGTGAGAACATTGACTAAAATTGCACACTGCTTGTGTTTGGCACAATTTCCAGGTTTATCTACAGACACCCATGAGGGTCTCTAAGGACTCTCAGAATAGCACTGCAGTCCAGTGTGGGATCACAGCAATCAATGCTAAATTTCATCTGCGTGTGGTTCGCAATGTAGCAACACATCACATTCTTAAAATATCTCTGCTAGGAGTGCCTCACATCTTTCACACATTCGGATTCAGTCTGAGTACCCATGTTTCAACAAAGATTTTAAAAGAATATGGAGTATTCTTCTGACTGTTTACACAGATATTAGAAGCCCCATTCATTTCCATCCGGGCTGCTTAGAAAATGTATTCTGCAGCAATTTTACATAATAAGTCACATGTGTCATGAGCATTAATCCCTGTATTAATGAGACAGAATCCAGTGGTAACCTATGTATTTATGAATCGTGGCCTACATAATCACATTTGCTCACAATACTAGTGAGTGACATAAATCCCTCTGTACTATTGCAAAGCACCACTAAATGTTGTGTTCTGAAGTAAACTAATAAAGATAATTTTAATACAATATAAAACCACTTGTTCATGAGGTGATTTGTAATAACTTGACTATATTTTGCAAATGATTAAAGTTAAAGTTTATTATGAAGTCTTCTTCCCCTTGATAATGTATTACCAGTCATTTATTCTAGGTTTATTTATTAATGCTTAATAAACTATATACTTTAACAGCTAACAAACTGAGAGCTAATGAAAAGGTTGGTGGAGGTGCTGATGTGTAATATTGGAGAAATGCAATTGAAATGTAGCTACTACAGGATTGTGGCAGAACTAGGTCATTAGGAAAACTCTCTCCAATCTGTGAAAGCATTTTGTTTGCAATGTTTTTTAACTGGGATTTTGGCTCCTGTTATAATAGAGTAGTAAAATATGCCCTGGAGTAAAATACTTTGATAAAATTTGGAACTGTAATCCATTCCTTCCAAAGGTGTTTTTGTGTATAAAACAAAAATGGAGAATAACTCAAAACCCATCCACATACTAGGAAACATCTAATTATAATAGGAGCATGATTTTTACCTCAAGATGTTTTTGTGTAAGAATAATTCTATACTCAAATATTATTGACAGCCTAGGATATAAGAATATGTTATTGAATGTTATAAGTATTGTGCTGCATACAAACAATTTAATTAATTATACAGACATATATGAAATCATGCATGTGTATAGAAGTGTGAATAATTATGTCTTCTATACAGGGATTAACAGTCTCCTATTTAATTGAATGTGCCTTTGCAGAAATCCCATTTAACCTCAAACATGACAACAGCCCAGAAAATCTGCATCTGTTCTTGACATGTACGTGCTTCCATTACTGCAGTTTCAGAAAGGTTGATGGTTACAGGTAATTAATGAACCTCATATCCCTGTGCTCAAACCACATCATGACAGCCGTGCTCCTTGAGATGAATTTTCCCAGCATTCAAATTATTCTAAAGGAAGAGAAGCAGGAGGAAATAGCTTTCTTCCTACTTTTGCTCAATGTAAAAAGATTTTGTATAAACATTGTGTCAGAAATGTGTCCTTGCACAGACCAAGAGCTGATAAAAAAATATAATAGGAATCTATGCTTTATATATATATAGCATATATAGACAGACCAGAAAAGCAATTACCTTTTTGTTTAGTAATGCTGAAGGAGAGCATTTGTAATTACATCACTAAAGCTGTGTTCAAAATTTAAGACCACCAATCCCAGATTGTTTGCATCACTATAACAGATCCTAAAGTCCTAATACTTATCCTCTATAGTCTGCACCTCTACTCTTCAATAGTAGCCTTTTAAGACACAATGTATGTTAAAAGTATGATGAAAGTTACATCACTAAAGTTTATATATTGGTACAGGTATTTGAAGTGTGCAGTACGAAGATAAAACAACAACAGAGAACTGCAAGACAGGTTATTCCCTTTATCTCCAAAAAAAAAAAAAGACAATTCAGGAAACTCTACAGATTCACAGTAATATAGAAAGGAACCAATCTGCCCACACTGCAGTGACCATCAACAGTAAGTGCATTGACAGCTTATCACTTCCTGTTTGATTTATTTTGTCGTTCTTAAGATAACTGTACAAAATGGAAGCATTCTAGGGATTCAGGAGTCATGCTATTCCTGAGGTTTCCCAAACTTTACACTATCAGCATGATTATCCAAAGGTTTTAAATAAGAAATGGATTGCACAGTGATTTCTAAAACCTCATTCAGACCAATACACGTAGCTCCTTTATGTAAAGTGTATCACGTGCTTTCTGCACTTTATGCACAAAAATGTACATTCAATGTTTTGCCATAATCCATATTACATTCAACTTTAAAAATCACTTTGTGACCAAATTCCCCCTTTCGAAAGTCTGAGTTTGATTTTATTACCATTTTCGCCAACCTTCTCTTTCTGGTACTCTATATTCATATTTAACAGAGCACCTCATACAATCAAATGTGTGTGTGTGTGTTTTTGTGTGCGTTTTATTCGTTGATTTAATGTATTTATATTTTTTTCACAAGATTAAAAAACTTCACTGAAAGATATGTGTTGCTTTTTACTGATTTCTATTCTCTATAAGAAAGACCTTACACTCTGCCCAGGCCCTCTCGCTGGGGAACTGAGGGAGGGGAGCCCTGTTTTATTCACTAATGAATTTCACTGTACATCTGGCATGGTGTAATCCCAGCGGAGGAGCCTTGCGTTTTAATACAAGGTCAAAATTCCCTACGTAGCAAAGGATTAAAGTTAGAGTGGATCAAAACATCAATCTAGGATTCTGCAGAAGCCAGGGCTTGGGCTACTGTTGCTGGCCTGAATCAATACTGTCAAGCAGCCTGGCTACCTGGGATACTTACAGGCCATTTTATACATTGATTATAAATTGTATACAAGTGTGTACACATTATTTCAGAGCCCATCTCGTTTCATTCCTCATTTTCTTGTCTTACAAGTGAGAAAACATTGACTTACATCTTTTACCTAAACACACACAGATATAGAAAGATAGAGAGTAAGAAATATATAGATATATGTTCTTAGCTTGAAAGTGTGCAGTGGCAGCTGTGTGAGAGGTTATTTTGAGAATGGTGACGTGCAGTAAACGCACTCTGTCTGGTAACAGAAGAAAGACTGCCTTTTTTCAGCACTCACTGATAATGAGCAGACGAGCAGTTAGGAGGTGCAAACAATGTCATGGGCTGGGGGGAAAAAAGGAAATGGATACAGTCCAAGATAGAGAAATGAAAGCCAAGCAGGCAGACGAGTGGAGAGCAACAGAACTTTGTGGACTATATATCGTCACAGCACGATGCTCTGTGAATACAAAATAGCACATCTGAAGGCCCTGAAGTACAAATTCAATATTCTGATGCATGTAAACATGGTGCTGTTACAGGAATACAGCATAATGGCTAATACATACTCAGACCTCTTGATAGAAGGGTGATGAGTATGGAATTGAAGCTAACAATATGCAATTACAAACCTTACTTCCTATAAGATTTGATTTTGTATGGGTTTCAGGTGTTATATATTTTAATATGATTTGAACTCCATTTAAAGATTATGAAGCTAATGATATGCTACAGTAAACTGTAAGGTATGTCTAGACCTGGCAAAAATCTAAACCCAGGGCTCTGACTGTTGTCATATTACAACTGTTCTGAACAAAGTCCCTGCTGGAGCTGCTTTTGTTATCAAGGTAACAAAGGCACATGGTGAGAAATAGATGAATCACATAAAAAAACCAAAAAACATATAGGCACGTAAAAATATAAAGTTATTTTCTGTGTTCCAGACAACAGCTGGTACCAAACATCTCCCACCTCAGACATGCCGTGCTATCTAATGTCTTTAAATATTAATTAATCTGCAGTGAGACAGTGAATAGCAAGCAAAGAAACTAAATAGCCATTCAAAAAAAAAGTAAACAGCAAATTAAAGCTTTCTCAAACTAATTCTAGCTTCCCTTAATGTAAATTTTAAAATAGCTAATATCAAATGGATTATCTTCACTAAAACCCTGAACTGCCTTCCTGAAAAATAGACTTAGATGCACACACCTGCGACCCCACCCTCTACTCACACATATTTCTGCTTTGTTATCCTGGAAAGCATACATATCAGCGTGTCACAGGCTTTCATTTCCTAGTGAACATAAAAAACTGTCATCACCACTGAATAACCAATATCAAAGTTGGAGCAATTTGGTCATCTTTGAGGAAAATCAACACCCTGCTTCACAAGTGCTATTCCAAATATACTGAATTTAGCTGCTGGAACCAGGAGATTGAATCCACTAGCATTTATCAATTACTAGAGCTCTACTGGACCATGCATCAAACTTGGTCTGCACCAGCTGCTTTAATGTTGTGCGACAAACAACAACTTCATATTTTTTATACTATTGTCTGGTTCCATCAATGTAAACGACAATTCGACAAAATGTCTGCAGCATGGCAACTGCAGACACACATTTATCTGCATAACTTCCCAGACAAGAGAAACTTCATCCATGATTTTCTCTTTGGATGAATTCAAACAACAACAAAAGCAAAATGGACTCTAATTATTAAAAAACAAAACAAAACAAAACAAAACAAAAACAGCAGGAATTAATGGATTTCATCAATTGTGGACACACGCAGTTCTGGATACTTACTATTGTATTTTTCAACCACTATTTTCTGCCTTATACTGAAATGAAAACAACTGATATTCAGTACAGTCCCTGTCTGCTAAAGAACATGGATGTTTACCTGGGCTGCATTTAAGACAGGATGGCTGAGACAATGATCAAACGCCTTTGCCTGGTACTGTAGCAAGGCTGATTTTGTCATAAACAACAGAACCTCGATACCAATGGAGAAAGGTGTTTAAACAAAACAAATGTAAAAGATGTTGTGGAATGAACCACATTGCTGTAGTTTATAATTGATTGAGGAAAAGACAAATTAAAGTTATATTTCTATCAAACACCAGCCTGTCCTCCTGAGTGCCTGTGTGCAGTGCAGAGGTAAGCAGTGCTGTGGATGCTACATCCGCAGTAGTGCAAACTCCAAAGCAAGCCACTGGAGAGATGTCACACAGTAGCATTCTGCGCACCTAACACAGGGACAACACTAACTAGAGTTCTTTTCAGCATTTCAAAGTTAAAACACAGGAAGCTTTGTAAAAAATAAAATACAAAATAACTGACAGACAATAAAAAAGCTCCACTACTCACCATCATAGTTGACTATGATGATAGCCAGCATGTAGTCTTTCCCGAGCATGTTGGAGCCCAGAGGTGAGTAGTTTTCCAGCCTAAATTCAGTTAACTGCAGTACATCTCACTGCCTCCCAACTGCTGCCAAGACAACTCTGCCCAGCACACTTTTGCAAACAGCGAGAGAGGATCTAGCATGCCAAGGGGAATACAATGACACACCCTG
This sequence comes from Amia ocellicauda, assembly GCF_036373705.1. Taxonomy (NCBI): domain Eukaryota; kingdom Metazoa; phylum Chordata; class Actinopteri; order Amiiformes; family Amiidae; genus Amia; species Amia ocellicauda. The sequence goes on from NC_089860.1 coordinate 18,150,550, forward strand.
CAACCTGTGCAGCTGAAGCGAGAGCAATTAACACAAGCCCATTTCTGAGAAGCTGCTGCTGCTGCTGCTGGGTCGATGCGTCCGCACTTGTGAAGCCGTTCCACGTCTCCTCGGGTAGTCTGTGTTTAATACGGCTGCAGCTCCCGCTTTGTCACTCCCCCCCACTCCCCTCCCTCTCCCGTCCTCCCATGGCTGCCTTAAGGACGCCTGCAACACAAGCATGTTGACATACAGGTCAATGATAAGCCATAATTGCACAGGATGCCTAACTCTCTTTGTTGCCAATAATAGTGCTTCGGAGGACAAAAATGTCTCCACACAACAAAGGAACTAAAAAACATAGCTTGATTGCCATATTTAGGCCAGAATTATGAAGAGTGATGATGCTAATAGGATTTAATTTAATTTGGAGCTTAAAGCCGAGCATCTGCAGCAATAGTATGACCATGAGCTTAATGACACGGATCAAGTTCATACAAAAGCACAGGCAGCTTTCATAGTTGCATAACAGCTTTTCACAGCTGCACCACAAAGGGAGGGCAACTTCATACTACCTTCAGAGCTGCAATAGCATTAGCATTTAGAGGCTTATTGTAAGCCCCATGCATTTATCTGATTATTTTATAGTTTTTAGCAGCATTGTGAATTGAGCAGCGGAAGAAAAGATCATGGTTATAAAGAGACTTAGGGCTGGTTTCAGAGACTCCGATTAGCATGTCGTATTTCAATATTTTCCCACATTAACAACATTGCACAGATACTGTAACCCCCACTCATCAGTCTCCAACGACACTAGTGAATAGCCCAGATTTTGTTTTGTATTACAATTGTAAAGTAAACAAACTGCATTAAGGACCAAGAACATTGTTAACAGTGCATAGTTATTTTCTGTGTACAGATAAATATCCATACTTTTATACTTAAACATAAGTTTATACTTCATGAAATAAAGGAGAATAGAATTATAATTAGTTGATTTGTGGTATTAATTTGCATAATATAAAGTAATCTGATGTGAGAATTTTATGTTCACATTTTTCAATAACATATAATAATTCCATTAAATAAAGGAATTGATCAAACTGAATTGGACTGAGTGTTGACTTCACAGATTCATGGATATATTTTTTTTAAATGTACATCAATAATACATGTATCAATAATAATGAGAGTAACAATATAAATATTTTTGTAAACCAGTTAACAGATTTCTCTAAGATAATTTTTCTGAATCAGGTTGGCAAGTCAAATTGTCCTTGAGAATGATCACTTAGCTATTCCTTACAGGACTAACAGCACTTTGCTAATGATATACTGGTGACTACAATGGACCAAGTGTACCATCAATCTCTGCTGTCTCAGAGGAAATTGATAACAATAAAACCCAAGTAAACTTTAATTCAGCTTATGAAAGTGGAACCTGGTAGTAAAAATAAATATGATGCAAGAAAGCAAAAACACAAAATGCACTTCAGTACAAATCAACTAGATCCCTTTTCCAATAATGAGAAACAGTGCTTATACAGTGCCTACAGTGCCTTAAGGTCATACATACTAAGTACAGTGCCTACATCTGTACTTCCATCAGTTTTATACCCTCAAAAAACATATAAAACATTACGGCCCTTTAAGAAGTCATTCAGATCTTATTATAAAAGAATATGATGGTATTTAAATGCACCTGACATGATTCCAGCAGCTCCACCTTAACAGAAGGCCGGCTTTGGGAGTCTCTCACATCCCGTCATCGCCCTAGTCAGTCTGCAGCTGCCGCCAGCATCCTTCCCTCACCTCCATCTGTTCCCATAGCAACTAAGGACCTAGCATCCAGCCCGCACCAGGGGTCACCAAGGATGACAGAGGATTAGAGTTAAACCATTCTCTGTGCACAACACCAGCATGGATTTAACAACAAAAGCACTTTTCCTCAGAAGACAAAAAATATATATACAATTACCTGCTCCCATATAAACTTTTCAAGATTAATGGTATGTTCTTGTTGAATTCTTTTGGAAAAAACATTAATAGCTAAGTTTAATGGATTGAATAAAAAGCTCAAATTGAAAGACTGTGTGTAATGTGGTATGTCATTTTGTTCCATAGATCTGGTTGTTGTAAATTCTATGAATAAATGTTTTAAAGTGATTTGAACTCTTGCATACATAAATTAAATCATGAAAACATTATAACTCGAGTGTCTGTCCCGTATTGCATTACTTTGTAGTAGTGGGTGCAGAACAAAATACTGTACTACTTTGAAGGATTTTCATGTTTGGGTAGAAGCAGTGTACCAAGTAAAATCCCCACTACAGGCAATTCTTCTCTGATTGGAGAGGTTTACCGAGATGCCAGAGATGCCGTCTCAGTCCAGTGAGCATCGTAGTCTCAGCTGGGGCTGGGCTTATCCAAAAAGCTCCAGTTTCAGCAATGCAGCTACAACTACTCTTCAGATTATAGTTGCAACGTGTTTTCAGCCAGCCTGAATGTTTTGGGCCACAGGACACTGGTACGACATGACATCCAGATTAACAACCCAACGATTAAACAGCCATCTAGACGCTTAGCTATGGACAAACATATGGATTCGGACAGAGCGATAGAGGAGAGCTTACAGACTGGTTTGGCTGGTGCGAGAAACAGCACCTGGGCTACCCCTATAGTTATGGTCCACAAATACAAGCAGTCATTGAGAGTGTTCTTAGATCATTGAGCTCTGAATGATAGAACTGTTAAAAGATGCATATCCACTGACACTTTTAAGACACTTTGGACACACAGTCATTAGCAACATGGTTTTTAATTTACACTTGGAATCGGGGGACTGGCAGATAGAGCTGACAACTAGGGCTAGCTTCCTATTATAGGAGGTTCATTAAGGATTTTGCCTCAGTGGCTGAACCTCTGAATGCACACTTTAGGTGGACTGAGTCCAGTCCTGTTTTTTTATCTTCTGCTCGGCTACCTTAAAGAGGCGGGATCTATGATACTGGACACCGATGCCAGTAACACCGGCATGGGGACCGTCCTGTCGAAAGTCCAGGAGGCTCAGAAAGGTCCGGGCGTATTCCAGCCGAGGTCTGTCTGCAACAGAGCACAATTACAGCATCACCCATAAATAACTATTAGTCATTCTGGTTTTGTGTCATGCTTTCGACAATATGTGTTGGGCAGGCCATTCACAATCAGAATAGATCACAGCAGTCTACTTTGGCTACTCCGTATGAAAGACCCCGAGGGCCGAGTTGAAAGCACTGGGGGTTGGTAGTCTGAGATGGGAGGAGATCACACACCTCAGCCCTGTAAAGCTTTCTGGAGCCAGTGGAATAAGCTGGAGGTTCAAGATGGTGTCCTAATCCACCTTTTCTTCACCATGGACTCACAAAACGGTCCCCCAAATTATATTGCTTAGGTATCTGTGTCAGAGGGTGATGGAACATATGCATGATGGACCAGAGGAGGGTTACTTTGAAGTCCAGACCAGATCCTATTGGTCAAAAATGACAAAGGTGTGGCCTTTCTTTGGGCAACAGCCTAAACTCCTTTACCAAACCATGAGAAACAAACTCACAGCATCACACTGAAACCTCCAAAATGAGCAGTCGGGCCCCACAAAGAAAAGTGTCTTCTGAGTCCCCTACACCCAGACTGTCCCAGCCGAAGCAAACTGTGTATCAGGACTCTTCAGCAGGTGTCTTGCAGGGTCTGTGCCTCCTTTTTCATGGTCTCAGAATCAATGGAGGTATTTGTGTATTTCATGTGGTTAGTGGCTTGTCTGTCTGCATTTCCATAAAATAGTTTACAGAACCCCCCAAGTACAGTGGACAATTAAAATTACCCCTTTTGTGACTCCTAATGGAAGCAGATACATTAACAGACTTCATAGAGCACATATAGGGAAATACACTGAACCAAAATATTAATGCAACAATTTCAAAGATTTTAATGAGTTACAGTTCATACAAGGAAATCAGTCAATTGAAATAAATTAATTCAGCCCTAATCTATGGATTTCAAGTTGCAATTAGCTCACTGACTGAAGGAATGTCCACCAGAGCTCAAACTTGAGACATCTGTGGCATTGTGTTGTGTGACAAAACTGTACATTTTCAAGTGGTCTTTTATTGTCCCCAGCACAAGGTGCACCTGTGTAATAATGACCATGCTGTTTAATCAGCTTCTAGATATGCGACACCTGTCAGGTGGATGGATTATCTTGGCAAAGGAAAAATGCTCACTAACAGGGATATAAACAAATTTGTGCACATCATGTGTGAGAAATATATTTTTTGTGCGTATGGAAAATTTCTTAAATTTCAGCTCAAACACAAACACTTTACATGTTGTATTTATATTTCTGTATAATATGGACTATCAGAATATGACCAATGGATTTGAACTTTGATCTTTCCATCTAGGTCAAATGCACTATGAGAGTTAAAAATGTCCTGATTTAATCTAGAAGAGAGACTCAAAGCTGCTTTCTGACTTCAGAATCTGAAAAAAGAATCATAGCTTTATGGACTTGTTGTTTATTAATTGCATTTGCTGGTGTTTAAGAGATTTTAAGGTGGTATCATAACATAACATAACAAGACTTAACCAAATGACATACACAATGGAAAATAATTTCAAGTTTCAAATGTTTTATTAATTCTATATTGATTTAAAAAAATGTAAAATATGAAAATAAATACAACTTTGTTTTCATAAAACATTATAATTTAAGTGTTTCAAATGGTAGTGCACCAGTAAATCAGTATAACATATGCTAATCAGACATTGCTGAAATACACTGATCAGCCATAACATTATGACCACCTGCCTAATATTGTGTAGGTCCCCCTTTTGCAGCCAAAACAGCCATGGACTCCACTAGACCTCTGAAGGTGTGCTGTGGTATCTAGCATCAAGACGTTAGCAGCAGATCCTTTAAGTCCTGTAAGTTGCGAGGTGGGGCCTCCATGGATCGGACTTGTTTGTCCAGCACATCCCACAGATGCTCGATTGGATTGAGATCTGGGGAATTTGGAGGCCAAGTCAACAACTTGAACTTGTGATTCATCAGACCAGTCCACCTTCTTCCACGTGCCCATTGTAGGCGCTTTCGGCAGTGGACAGGGCTCAGCATGGGCACCCTGACTGGTCTGCGGCTACGCAGCCCCATACGCAACAAACTGCGATGCACTGTGTGTTCTGACACCTTTCTATCAGAACCAGCATTACCTTTTTCAGCAATTTGAGCTACAGTAGCTCGTCTGTTGGATCGGACCCCACGGGCCAGCCTTCGCTCCCCACGTGCATCAATGAGCCTTGGCTGCCCATGACCCTGTCACCAGTTCACCGCTTTTCCTTCCTTGGACCACTTTTGATAGGTACTGACCACTGCAGACCGGGAACACCCCACAAGAGCTGCAGTTTTGGAGATGCTCTGACACAGTCGTCTAGCCATCACAATTTGGCCCTTGTCAAAGTCGCTCAGATCCTTACACTTGCCCATTTTTCCTGCTTCTAACACATCAACTTTGAGGACAAAATGTTCACTTGCTGCCTAATATATCCCACCCACTGACAGGTGCCATGATAACGAGATTATCAGTGTTATTCACTTCACCTGTCAGTGGTCATAATGTTATGGCTGATCGGTGTATACATTTAAATCTAGTATGATTCCGAAAAACACATGCTCTGCAATGTTACGATGCAACACAAAATAAATTCAAATCATCCCTCATCTCAACCTACCATGCGGACAAAAAAGGTGGGACAACTGTGAGCGACAGGTTCATTAGACCAATCAAATCTTTCTGCATTCAAGTAGCGTTCAAACAGGGCTGGAACAAAAGGCAGAAGTCCAGGCTAGAATACAGAATCATTCCCGACCATTTTATGAAATATAGATACAAATAATTAATATAATAAACTTTTCAGAATAATCTTACACCAGAAATCCTGACCAGAGAAAAGAAAACATTATTTCCTAAGTCACTTGCATCTAACTAACACTTCCCTCCAAGACAAATCGCTTGACGGCAATAGTTCATATTACCAATCAAAACGTCCCGATGTGAAAGGGGCGGGGCAACACCCTCAGTAACATTCCAAATCCGAGGCGTAAATTACAGCAAATAGTCGTAAATTGTTGCAAAATCGCACAGCGTGCATATTTCTTCCATATAATAGCCAACACATACATATCTAGAGCTGTGGTCCAAGCGAAAGCACCGATTCATTTTCTGCGGTCATGTTTGTTTGCGAGTCTAATATTTGAGCATCTTTATTTAATTATGTCACTTATGCAATACACTGATTTTATCATGAATGTTTATTTCAGTGCTACATTTGCTTTCAAGGAACACATCGTAGCCATCGACAAGATATCAAATATCATAAATAGACACCGTAACAATAAGAAAATATATTCAAAATAACTTACTGCATATTTTAAAGCGGCATACTACGTATCAATGCATTTACTGAAGGCTTCAACCTGTCCTGGTATAAATAAATCACTACAAGGATCATTCATCGAAGCCAGATTGTAACCTCCAGACCAGACTAGTGTCCCCAGATAAGGAGATGCCTCTGGCCAATCGCACAGCTCGCATTTCGTGAAATCAACATGGCGGGTGACAAGGTGAGTGATCATTTCAATGCAAAGACCCCATGACTTGTAATATTAAAGCCTGTTTGATAGTAATTAAATGGACAGGCGAGATTTCAGCAGGACGGCTGTGTTAGATGTTTTGCTCTGTTTTCACTGGTCATGTGGGAAGCGGAGTTTAGTAGCTGATATAACGTGTTAATTGTACTGCAGCCAAGTGAGATGGCATTGCACAGGACCGGACTGTGGGCGCTGTGAACCTAATGTGAAGTTTCTGTTCAGCCCATCTGCTGACACATTGGCTCCTAAAAGTTACAACACATGCAGGGCCGGTGATATGATACAGCACTGCCATTATATTCGTGTTTCTTACTGGTGCTGGAGAATTGCCAGTACTTCTATGCTATGCGTCAGATAAACAGTATATGCATTTTATTGTTCTGTTACAGCTGTATTGATTAAAGTAGTGACACATTGAAATCCAGCTCGCATGAAGCCAACAGTATCTGTTCTGTATTCAGTATGTAGATACTAATGGCGAATGGGAAGTTGTATTTATGTAAAAATCAACTAAAAAGTGGTCTTGATGAGCCACGCCCGATGACTCACATAATTTAAGTTTCCACCCTGAGCATCAGTGTGCATTTTGCATGCTTCCTATTTACAAGTACACAGAGTATTTGTGGGGCATGTCGTGTCCTTTTATTACAGTGATTACAGCCAAAACTAATACAATATCATTTAAATACTTTAAGTAATAGTGTCTGTAGTTTGCATAAGACCTGTCTCATTTTACAGTCTATTTTAGCAGAGCTGAGCTCAATTCTGGTTACAGTCATTCTCAGCAGTGAAAAAATGTAATGTCCTTGAACTGATCTTTTGAAAGTCCTCATTGAAGTGGCTAGCAAACATGTTTCTTTTAATTGATTTGTTTAGTTTATCAGAAAAAAATAAATAAAAAAAAATTGGAAGCTCTTTGGTTTACAATATTGGAGGAAATCAATGAATTACAATTTTTCCAATTTATCATTTTACAGATATGGTCCTTATGTTTTAATTGGGAACTTAGAAGTGAATATGAACAAGGAGTCTGCCATAATTGTAGGACGATTTAACTTTGCATTGAATCTTACCTGGATGATGTGTTTTTGTTTCAGGATCCTCTCTCGAAGCTAAAGGACCTTGCACAGCTAAAAGACCAGTTGGAGGACATCCAGAAACGAGTCGAAAACGAAGTGCAAGCGGGAATACCGCAGGTGATGTTTATGTCCGTTATGCCCCCAGTCCGTTTCCCAGTTCAACCACAACAGGGATTCGCTAGATCCTGAGACAACTAAGACTTACATTTTGAAGCACTTTTTCCAGTCTGGTAATCAATATCAAATTTGGGAGTTTAAGAAAAAAAACTGATAGGAATGATTGAAACATAATTTTCATTAATTATATTCACAGTAATAATACTTGAGCATTTCCGAACCCAGTGTTTAAACCAGATTCTATGACCCGGTGTTCTGGGTTTCCTCCTCTGACATAAAGACACTGTTGTGTTCCTTTTCAGGGGGGGAGTCTGTTGGCCTCCCCGTTCCTGAAGGGGTTCCTGGCTGGCTATGTGGTGGCGAGGCTGCGCTCCTCAGCTGTGCTGGGGGTGGTAGTGGGGACCTGCACAGGCATATATGCGGCACAGAACTTTGACGTTCCCAACATAGAAAAATCTGTCAAGGACTATTACAACTCCATGAAGAAACGGCCTAATTAACTAGGAGAGAAGCTTCCCCAGAGAGTCGGGAAACTCTATGCCTTTTCCTGTACTCCAGAAACTGTCCCAAACCAAAGCTATCTCTTGGGGGGTGCTGATTTTCTCTGTCCTTTTAAACTGGAGACTGCTTTATAATTTAAAGGGGGTAGTGTAGTCCATTTTGGGACAACGTGCAAAGAATTTATTGGCTAATGCATGATAGAAAAAAAAAAATCATGGGTCCAATGTATCTTCATAACAAGATATCTATATATAGTTTGCAATAAGAACAATAATACTTTTGTGTACTTCTTTTCAAGTTCATCCTATGTGCTATCCAGATATACCAATCACAGGCTCTGGCTTTGTGGGTTTGTTTACTTGCCTTACTTGATAATGTTTACTTGTTCTGTGTATCTTAATTTATCTTGAATCTAGAACAGAACATTTAAGTAATAGTAGTTTGTTTCCATAATCACTGAAAAACAGATGCTGGTGCTGGTTTGTGGGTTACGAAGGAGCAGCTACTTTAAATAAAACAAACCAACAAATTAAAAAAACATGAATATTCAGAGTGAACACATTTTCCCAATTCATGTATCAGACTACAATTTATCAAACCTGTTTTATGACATCATGACGAATTCAGTTCTGTAATATTAGTTATAGTTTGAGGTGAGGGTTCTGCTTTGTACTTTTCCTACAGAGCGTCCACAGTTCGCTGAACTACTAAGTTTCTGTTTTTCTGACATTCAGTAACTAAGAAAAAGCTCAATATAAAACGTCTGAACAAAATTGTTAGTATTTTATTTCTGTTGTAAAGTCCTTATTGAACACTTCTGTTTTGGATCTGGATTTTTTAAGGTCCTAAATCTAAGATAGCAACCTAAAAATAATTTAGCCAAACAGCTGTGTCATGGTGTTGGTGCTATTATAGAGAACCTAATCTTCAAGAATATTGGTATGGCCCTTCTGCAAAGAGACGTGGAAGTAAAAACATTGGTTAGTGAGGGAACCAACTTAGATTTTTTGTTTTGTTTTTGTTTTTGATCTGGATTTTTATGTTGTTCTGTAAACATGATTGTGATTGAAAACATGGACACTACAGATCCTACTCAGAAGAGACTATGGTCCACCCAAGCTGGCTGGAGTCTCCTCCTTGCTGCCTCTGTCCTTATATATGGCTCTCACGCCCCTCTCATCACGCTTTGTAAAGTGGATGGTAAGGTGCCTTTCAGCTCCTCATCTTGTGTGGTTCTGATCGAGTTGACCAAGCTCCTGGTCTCCTTGTGGCTGCTCCTGGTCTGGGACCTGCACTCCCTGCGAGGTGCTCTTTCCTGGCGCCATGTGCTTCCCTACGCCATCCCAGCTCTCCTGTACGCAGTCAATAACAATTTGGTGGTGTACATGCAAGTTCACATGGACCCCAGCACCTTCCAAGTCCTGAGTAACCTGAAAATCGTCTCCACTGCCCTGCTGTATAGTGCCTTCCTGCGTAAACGACTGCAGCCTGTTCAGTGGCTGGCAATATGTTTGCTCATGATGGCTGGAGTGTGCCACACTTACAGCAGCCTTGACAACACGGAGCAGGAGAAGGACCAAGCAGTAGTAGGAACTCACTTCCACATTAGTGGCCCAGGTCTGCTGTTGGTCCTCACTTATACCCTTGTGTCAGGCCTGGCCGCCGTCTACACGGAGCGCATTCTGAAGACCCAGCGGCTGCCCCTGAACTTGCAGAACTTCTTCCTGTACGTGTTTGGGGTGCTGGTGAACTTCAGCATACACTTTACTCACACCAGCCCAGGCTTCTTTGAGGGCTTCTCCCCCCTGGTGTGGGCCATCGTGGCCAGCCAGGCTCTGAACGGCTTGCTCATGTCCGTGGTGATGAAGCACAGCAGCAACATCACGCGCCTCTTTGTCATCTCCTGCTCCATGCTGGTGAACGCGGCTCTGTCCGTCTGGCTGTTTGGCCTGCAGCTCACGCCTCTGTTCTTTGTTGCTGTTCTACTGATTGGTCTGGCCATTCACTTGTACTATCATGTGTCATGAAGTTGGATTCCCTTTCTAAATTTAAAGTATGAAAAGTATAATTTTGTAACTTTAAGTAATTCAATCACTGTTGTGCAACAAAAGCATTGATCATCTCTAATGTGATTACAAGTCATACATTTTTGTTCTTTATAAGGTGTCCCAAGTTTCAGCAGTGTGTCCAGTGTTTTAGGTACACTCATGTACACTTCTTGTTGATTTAGTCTAACAGTGGCACCTTTAACAACCTCAGCTGCTTTAAAGCACTTTAGGAAAACGTTTTTAAAGTTTATATTGCTGCAGATTGTGTTGTCCAAAGCCATAATAATAATAAACTATGCTTGTTGCAAACTTTTTAAATTTGAATTGATTATGGTTTAGCAATACTGATACCTTCAGCTTCACTGCTGCCCGCCTTTAAGCAGATTGCTATTGACTCTGCGGTTACATGTCATTCTCACCATGATTTGTAACCATATACAGATTTCATGACTTATGTTTATTTCATTGACATATCTTGTTTGTTGTTTTGCTTTGTATTCTTTAAACAACGTGTTTAAAACATATTTGTATTGCTCTCTAAATAAACAGCTAGTAACTCTGTGCACCTTTTAACTTTCAGTAGCTTATAGAAGAGATTCCCCAAAACATAAAATAGATGCAGATATTCAGCACCGTTATTGCCAAGGAATAGAAGTATAAATTAATATGGTAATGTAAAATCAGAAATAAACAATACTGTTTAAATGTTTAGTTAACTACTTTGAGTTTATGTAATTGTTTTTCTTGTTCACCTGAAATGTAACATTGTTACTAATATAAACCATTCTCTCCCCTCACTTTGAGTTTAAGGTCACTGGTACTGTTATGTCAATTCTAAACCCAGGTGTTCATAGTCATTAAAGGTACTGTATGTCTAAAGGTATTTGTGTTCAATGCAGTAATTCATTGAATGCAGATTAGTATGCAAACAGACTGGAAATTATAATACAAGTATTAGTGTTTAATGATTTAATTTCAGGATTCAATTGCTATAATGTAACATTTTCAAGTGCCGACGGAAATCTTCATTCTCATAGGTTTAAATTGTTGTGCTGATTGTGGAATCAAATCTAACTAATTTAAGGCAGACAATTAGGTTTTAGGAAAGTATACATTAAATTAACAGGGGAGACGATGGATTTGATTTAATGGGTTTCAAACACTATGGATTACTAACCAAATTAAATTCTGCTGTCCAGTTGTCTGTTGAATTCTCTTTGCAATTGCAATTCCCAGTTTAGTGTAATTTAAACCTATCTTGCTTCTTTTACACACTTTTACATTACTTGTAGCACGAGATCTATTATTTCAGGAGTGTGTGCTTCTCATTCTTTCAGTATAACCCTTAGGCACCCAGTGTGAAAAATATGTCCGATCCAATATAAGAGAATGCATAAACACCACCAATTAAGTGTTATTCAGTTACAACTTTAATCTTATTTTAACGGCAGACCATTTTAATTCTGTTAATTTATGTGTGTGGATGAATGAGACCACATGTGAGAGATTAAAGCAAGTTAATTGACTGAGATAGGGAGTTGTCTGGAAACCTTGAATTCAGTGGAGGGGAACTATATAGCCCTGTTGTTAGACACCATTTTGGTTTTCTTACCCTCAGCTGTAATTTAGGCCAGAATGGCAATTGAATAACTGCACAGTGAATAACTAAAAGCTGTCCGCCATTGTTGAACATTTCAGGCAGCATCTTGCTGATGATGTTGGGTTCCCCTGTGGTCCCTCTTAACACAGAGAGAGTCTCTTAGTTCTTCAAGTGCTACGTGAATAAAAGGTGAAAATGTGAAGTTAGTCATCTTTACTTAAATGCAAGTCAGTATGTCAAGCAGTCACTAACACCACGTAATGTTAGTTTGTACAGGTTTTATCTCTGGTTGAAATTGTATGTCCTTTGTTCGGTTGGTGTTTTGCGTAAAGTATTCCATAGATTTGAGATGTATAGGTCTGCAGTGGCCCTTCCTCACCTTTCTGGAGCTGGCTGTTCTCTACCTCCAGCTGCTGGTTCTTGGCTGAGAGATATACTGCGTCCCGAATGGCCTCGACAAGCAGGCCACGGTAGCGCTGTTCTAGGGTCTCTCTCTGTTCCTCAAACACTTCCCGGAAAGCTCGGAAAACCTACAAATGCAACAGAGACGGAGAAGTGTTGTGGATGAATGCAACAGTATACAGGACTCCCGAACAACATGGAAACTAATTTCTTTAAATATTTCCATTTAAACTAAATCAGCATTCTAGTTTGCTTGCAGCGTGAAAGGTCTAGTTTTGTTGTAGCCACAGACATAACACCAAATGCACACCTATACTGGGCATATGGATTCTGTTGTTTAAAATGTATTACAATTTTGTTAAATCCCGCAAGAGAGAGAGAATGATATGAAAAGAGGCAAAAATAGAAAAAAAACTCGTGCTTCTGCTCTTCTGCTGTATGATTTATCTTAATCATTTAATTTGAGTGAAGTGTTTTGGATTATGAAATTTAACAAATATTGCCTTAAATAAAACCCAAAATCAAAACTCCAGTCTGTTTTCAGCCAGAGAACAGTGATGTGCCCCGGTGTAATCAAAGATCTTGCCCCTGGTGACCTGTAGGCTTTCTGCCCGCAGTGTGGCCAGCTCCTGGGTGTGTCTGTGATGCTGGGCCTCCAGGTCCCTCTCGGCCTCGGCCTTCTCCCTCCGCAGCGACTCCAGCTGCAGCACCAGGATCTCCCGCTCTCTGCCGAGTCTCCAGAGCTCTGCCACCTGCCCCTCGCCCTGCGCACAAGCCTTCTGTATAGGGTTAATCCTACGGCTGAGCTGGGGTCACAGTTTTGTCAAATTGGCTGATGTTATGGCTACTAATGAGGCAGGTATGTTTATTGGCCAGTTAAAGAAAAGGGGGGTTCTAAATATTCCTTAAATACTCCTCCTTTAAGATTAAACTGGTTTCTATTGTTAACTTTAACAGAATGCCCTCTAATAAGATCACAGACACACCCAGGCACCTTCTCAGTCTCTTGTTCCTGTTCCATCTTCAGAAGTTCCTCCTGAATCAGAGCACTGTGCTGTTCCTTCAGCCTCCTCCTCCTGTTCAGAGCTGTTGTATATTCCAGCTCCACATCAGCAGCCTGGGACAAAGTATCTTTTGCCTAGGGGGGGTGTAATCAAGCAATCGGCAAATATGACCAAATATGCTAGAGGAGACCTTCAGACAAACCTCAAGCAGCTCTTGTGTTATATTTCACTTGTGTTTTACATGAATACAAAAACAGTACATATACCGAGCCTCATCCAGTAACAAAATGCCCTCTCACCTGACCAGTGGGGTGCTGTAGTTGCTCTGATTCCTGCATGACATTTTTCAGCTTCCTCTCTTCCTCGGCGATGGCTTCCTTCAGCTGCTCAATCCTGCTCACGCTCTTCTGATTCTTGTCAACACAGACTTTCCCATCTGTGGTAGAACCAGAGAAGGACCAGGTCAAAGTGCGTCTGCTGCCCTAAAATCTGTTTGTCCTTACAATCAAACCAGCATGCCTCTATGTAGACTGTTCCCTCTTTGAAGATAGTAATCTGTCAGGAAGACCCCAGTTGCATGTCACCAGTACAGGTTATCTGCATATCAGTACTGCAGTGCAAAAGAATACTAAGAAAAAAATACTTTTGACAAACACAGTCCATCTAGTTTTCAGGTGTATCCAAATATTGGCATCTCCTGTTGGCTGAACACTGTAATGTCTCTTAAGTTTAAGATTTGCTTCAGTAAGGTTAAGGATTACAGTTAGAGAGGGGTATAGTTACAGTCAGTAAATTATAGATATCTATATATTCCTTAATCTCAAACTTGGATTTGACAACTACTTTGTCATTTTGAAATTCTTACTTTATGGAAAGAGGGGAAATATCAATGGGAAAATCTGACTCAATTATAAGCAGCTGCACGTGGGCTCACCATACCTTTCAAGTGTTCCTCCATCTCCTTCTTCAGTTGCTCCTGAAAGTATCTGAGCCTCTCCTGCATCTCCCTCAGCTGGGGAGCAGTGTAGGCTGGGCTGCTGGCTGCATAAGCCTGTAAGAGCAGCAGATCTCACAGGAATGGAGTCTCTTAAGCCGAGATATAATGACTGCATTGAGTGAGTGCTGCCGTATTATAAATAATGTGAGGTTTCATGTCAGGGAGAAAATACACAGCATGTCGGATAGTGTGGTTAATCCTAAATTATTACTGTAAATATTATACATAATCCTTTTCATCTTTGTTATGAAAAATTAAAAACAACCAAGTCATCTCTTAAAAATATGATCCTACAGGTGGCTGAATAAAAAGAACAATTTAGCTGCTCCTATATTTTGCAGAAACGAATACAGAACTGTGAAAGTGGTTTGCTGTTTATGTACCAACAAACAGTACAGAATATGCTGCAATTTATTTAAAAAAATGAAAGCACACCTTTATTTTTTCTTCATTCTCTTTTGATCTTTCTCTCTTCTTCTCCCAGCTCTGGTTTTTAACAATCTAATCACACAAACATACATAAGGTTACAATGTAATACCAGATAGATTCCCCTAATCTTGATCATTGTTTGTTTGGCTTCTCTATTTAATTAAAATGTTAATGATTTGGCTTTAATATTCTTCATAGTATTCTGTTTGTGTTCCTGCAACAAAGTGAAACAGTGTGACATCAGCTAAGAGATTCAATGCTTTTCCTTCTTGCATTTACATTAATGCTTTAATAATTGATTTCACTGGGGCAACAACTTCCATTTGAGAAAGTGAAATGAGCCTGACGCTCTGTATTCTCAGATACTGGTTTGGCTGTAGTTCCCCTCCATACACCTGCAGGGCCTTAACGAGCTCAGCCAGCTCTCGTGTTTCTTGTTCTCCACTGTTTTCCTGAGCGATTATCTTGTTCCTCTGCTGCAAAATGAGTGACCGTAGCCGGTGAGCAGACCTCTGGGGGCACCAGTGGCCGGGAGACACCCTGGTCCTCAGCCTCCTCAGCTGCTGAGCCAGTGCCAGAGCCCTGGGGGTTTCCTCATCCACCAGGCCTGAAACATGGCAAAACAGAACACCTCCTTCAAAAATGGTATTCAGTGTTTGAATACTCGCCCTCTCAAGTATAGTTATATATATTGGGAACATTTTACAAATAGTTGTGAAGGGATTCGTTCTTCTTTCGCAAGGTCTCTTTCCAGTGTGCTTTCCGCAAACCTTTCCAATGAACACAGAGTGAAGAATAAGGCACTAACGGTGGCTGCAGCTTTAGTAAACTTCCATAAGGGACTTGCCTCGTGCCTTGATACAGTAGATAAGGACAGTGTAACCGTTTCCTCGGAGCGCCTCAGTCAACAGGACGGGCAGCAGTCCTTCAGCCTGCTCTAGGACTTTCAACAAGGGGCTGACCCTAAATAATTGTAACAATCCAACACAATTTGGAGGGGTGTTAAGACTCTTTGCCAAAGGCAGAACCAAACCATGAGTACTGTATCCCAAAGCAGAACCACATACATCACTACCTACCCATTGACATCTTCCCTGTATGCCCCACCAGCAAGATCAAATAGCTGCAATCTGGAGCGACAAAACTCTGGACTTTCACTGCCATTCTGCAGTCTCTTCTCAACATGAACTGAAAACACGGAGCTGCACCTTGGAAAGAAAACATTCACTCTGTAAGACAAATTATCATTGTAAACACAGGGAATGTTTTATTACCTCTCAGCCTGAAAACCACAGACATTTTGAGAGAGATAATACATTGAAAAAACTATATGCATTAAAAAACCGAAGCCACTGAAAGCACAGTTTGTGGTTGTGAGATGTGACTGACCTGCTGATCAGATTCCCAGTTGTTGCTTTCTGCATTGCTCTGGTCTCCTGATACAGACGGCAGGCTTGCTCGGGTGTCTGCACTACAATTTCGCATGCCTCTTCAACAACACTAAAACAAGACATGGTCTCAAGCGCCAATCAGTTGAGTTATGAAATGCTTAACTCTAATATTTTGGCATTTTCCATAACTGCCGTGATTGTTGTGGGTTGGATCTTTTTAAAGTTAGTAAAATATTAGAATGGAACAGAAGAATCACAGGTACGTTACTTATACACTCCTACTAACAGGTGAGTGGATACAAAACAGTCATTTTAGGAACTTTGATAGATCCCCTTTAAGCAATGAGCTGTGATGAATGGAAGTTAAACTCACAGGCCCAGTACTGGGTGAGTCACAGGGCTCAGATCCTGGTTTTGACGATTTAACAGGTCTACTGGTGTGTCATCGGGGTAAAACTGAATAGCATGGGAAGAAAGATCAAATAAAACAAGAACAATAAACATCACACAGACTCCTATCTTGAAACAACTATAAAGTGAATCCCAAAGCCAAGTTCCAAAAAGGCTTCTGTAAAAACACATTCCTCATCTAACCATTGCTTGAAATCTGTCTGATGTGATTTTGCTACAGACAAACAGGCACAAAGCATTGGAACCAAAACAAAAAGGATTTTTCAGTGGTATTTTCAGAAGAGAAAGGGATGCATTTTGCCTATTACAGACTTTGAGAATTTGAAGTGCACAGTTCGTCTGTAATTTTAGATTACTCTGTGCCTGGTGGGTTTATATAACTTCCATAAAACCGCAACATGCAACAGGTTTTTGTGTGTTTTTACCTGCAGAAATGACACTGTCGTTAGGCATTCCCCATCTGATGTCTTGTTTATTTCACTGAACAAATCCTCAATCAGCTACAGCAAAACAAACAGATGAATTTAATTATTTTTTCAAATCTTCTTATGGCTTCTGTTGTAACAAATATTAAACATATGTACTTTAATTTGAAAATAACAAGAAATAACATTGAAGAAATATATATATATATATATATACACACATGATAACAGGAGATGAATAAAGAATGCCACATTCACCTGATTGACAATTCCTGATCCCTGGAGCATTTCCTCTTTTCCTGATTGGAATGCACCTCCAATTAGTATATTTCCATTAAAGCCAGACAGGACTCGTTGCACCAGAGGCTGCAGGAGATCAGGGTACAGTGTCTCCTAAACCAGCATCAAAAATATATTTTGTATTTTAATAATGGCTGTATTAAAGATATCTGGACTTGCACTTGCATTGGCCTAGATCATACTTTCCTACCTGCATGTCATTTTGGCTCCCAATGGAATCAAATGAAAAGACAGAGTTCTACAAACAAAAATAGACAGAGACAGTACATATCAGAAGCAGAAGAAATTGCCACAGCATTGTCAAATATTTATTCTTTACCCGAATGGGACCCAGATTCCCTTTTACAAACTTTCTTCCCATGATGATCTCTAATACCATGGTTCTCAACCCTGTTCCTGCAGGCACAGAGGTACTGTAGTACCAGGATTTCAGGACCACTGTTCTATATGCAATGTTTCAACAAGTACCTGAGCTTTCAGACATCTTTCCACAGTACAATTAGTCCATGTCATGTCACACCATATAAAATGTGGATATAAACATGTTAAAACATATTGCTTCATCCAATAGAAAGTTCCTAATGGTTTCTCACCTCTTTCTCATCTGGGGCATAAACCACATTATTTGCATCTTCTTTAACTGTGAGGTATTTCTTATTTCCTTCTTTTTCTAAAATAAAACAAGGCAGTGTATTAAAATATATATGTGTGTGTGTGTGTGTGTGTGTTACTACACAATTTAATCTCAGATGTTTCTCTTGCAGCATTTTTCTCATGGTATTATTAACCACTAAGAGGATCTAATCTTTTCTAGGACCCATAATTTGGCAGCCAGCTTTATTTAACATAAGCCTGAATTGAATAATATTGCCAACCCACCTGCCACTTGCACATTTGAAACATTTCTTGTTGTCAGCTTTCCATTTGCTCCAGGCTTCCAATATTTGACCAGTTTAATGTTGTGATTTGCAGGTGTGTCCAAGTTATTAATTTAATTTGGACCAAGATAGTTGATTTCATTATTTGAAAATGGTCTTTGTTATTAATATGGTCTTCATGAGGATATAATTCTTAAGCAATGGGCACAGCTGTAGGAAAGACTGCTATTACCTGTACTCTGTGTGACTGCCACACCCACTTTCAAAGCCACTTCCTGGAATATCTGAGAACAGAAACATAACTGTCAGTCTCACTTCTCACCAAGAATTACACCAGAATGTATACCCAGATAAACTAGCTGTAAAACTTACTAGATTTATATATTTGTATTATTAAAATAATACAATTTCATATTGCATATTAGTCAGTTTATTTTATTTATTTATCACATTTGTCAATGGTGACTTTATATAAATATAAAAATACTATGTCTTATACTATATACTATACTATATACTATATATACTATAGTATACTATAATGTCTTATGGATACAGAAATTAAGGTTACAAAGATGTAATGCTACACAGCTTAAATAGTTTACATGTTTTATGTACACTGTTGATAAAGCACAACAAATGAACTTTAAAAGAAATGCAAGGGAACACAGGGTTTAGGATTAGGATTTTTTTTCAGTTTCCTGTAGAAAACATGCAAGAATACTTGTAAGATAACACAGCAAATAGTTTCACTTTGTGAAATGGGAATACTTACAGATACAGCAGCTTCCATTGCTAAAGAGAACTGAAACTAGCATCAAGAAAGGACCCGAGATCAACAATACATCAGCCTGTGTTTAGTTTCAGGGCTCTAAAATATTAATAGGCAGTTCTCTTCTGTAGCTGTGCAGCTCTAGATGGGAGATTGGGTTTCAAAAGGGAAAGGGACAGTTGATAAACTAATCTTGCACAGAGTAGTGCAGGACATTTAATTTACTAACTAAGACTCCACTGGGATCCCATAGTACCTCAGAAAACAGAACAGAGTTCAATTATAACAATTGCTCAGATGGCCACTCAGGGTAGGACTTCTCGTTAATAACATTGTGTTTCTTCATTGGAAATCATCTCCATGTGTGTTTCCCAATATCTGAATAATGGATGCCTGGTTACAGTCTGTACTGTTTTTCAGCCTGCCCTCTGGGTTGCCTGTACAGGAGTTCTGTGTTCTGTTATAAAAACATTCCCACTTAATTTCTGCAAGCCTGTGGCAAAGGAGAGGAAAGAAAACACTAGCAAGAGATGCTGCCACATGAAAACAAGAACTAAGCCATTAACAGCAGCAACCAGAAGGTATTAATGCATTCTGTGTTCCATATTTATTTCCAGTTAATTGCATCTATATTATATAGCCTCCTCAAATACTAAGACCCCAGTTTTTAGACAAATTAGTAGAAGCACAAGCAGTAGTATGGTCTGTTGATGTTGATACAATAGAAAGATAAGTATGATAGATGGATAGATAGACAGATGTACAAATAAGATCCACTCTACCTACAACAGGTCTGAAAGGAATCATCCTCTATGTTCTCCATATTAAACTTTACTACAGTCGGCAGTTATAATCAGTTATTATACCATTGGGCTCCAGTTGAGTAATTAATTTCTTAATTTCATATAATTTCACTCCTGTGCATAACATTGTACAGCACTTCAATTAAGTAAGGTTATAGTTTGGTTTACCATGACCTCTAGTGGTAATTCTCAGTAAATTGCAATATTCTCAATTGTTTTACAGTTGGTTGTTTTGTGTAGTGTATTTTTTAGTATCCATTTCAGTTACCTCGAGCAAGTCTTCCTCTCCATATAATCCTTCCCTTCTTGCATTGCAAATTCCTTTCAAATCACACAATAAACTCAAGCCTGCGCAACTCTGTTTGTTTCTAGTGACATCATCTAATTAATAATCATACAGCATAGTGCGACACATATCTACCTGCAAGCGCACTCTTGTGCTCGAATGGATACACTCGCCAGATGTCAAGACCAGACTTGGTATCGATAACAACTCCTGACTCTCTACAACAGTCCGCTTTAGAAATCAACCAGCGAAGATATCAGCAACACACACAGAGATAATAAATACATTCCCTGACCTCCTTCCGGCGATTATTCAAGACACATCTTTTCAGTTTGTACTTTGAATGTAGTAATTTATTCTCTGAAAGTTCTGTCATAGTTCTTGCATTGCATTATTAGTACTCGTATTGTTTATTTTGATTTCCCCTATGCCCCCTTTCTCTTAGCTCTTAATGATGACTTCACACCTTGTTTGCACTTTAACAATCTAGGATGCACTGTTTACTGTATATTTACTGTATAGAAGCACACACTATATACAAAACACTAAATATTGAGAAGCATACACTATATACGATCAGCCATAACATGACCACTGACAGGTGAAGTGAATAACACTGATAATCTTGTTATCATGGCACCTGTCAGTGGGTGGGATATATTAGGCAGCAAGTGAACATTTTGTCCTCAAAGTTGATGTGTTAGAAGCAGGAAGAATGGGCAAGTGTAAGGATCTGAGCGACTTTGACAAGGGCCAAATTGTGATGGCTAGACGACTGGGTCAGAGCATCTCCAAAACTGCAGCTCTTGTGGGGTGTTCCCGGTCTGCAGTGGTCAGTACCTATCAAAAGTGGTCCAAGGAAGGAAAAGCGGTGAACCGGCGACAGGGTCATGGGCGGCCAAGGCTCATTGATGCACGTGGGGAGCGAAGGCTGGCCCGTGGGGTCCGATCCAACAGACGAGCTACTGTAGCTCAAATTGCTGAAAAAGGTAATGCTGGTTCTGATAGAAAGGTGTCAGGACACACAGTGCATCGCAGTTTGTTGCATATGGGGATGCGTAGCCGCAGACCAGTCAGGGTGCCCATGCTGACCCCTGTCCACTGCCGAAAGCGCCTACAATGGGCACGTGAGCATCAGAACTGGACCACGGAGCAATGGAAGAAGGTGGCCTGGTCTGATGAATCACCAGTTCAAAGTGTTGACTTGGCCTCCAAATTCCCCAGGTCTCAATGCAATCAAGCATCTGTGAGATGTGCTGGACAAACAAGTCCGATCCATGGAGGCCCCACCTCGCAACTTACAGGACTGCTGCTAACGTCTTGGTGCCAGATACCACAGCACACCTTCAGAGGTCTAGTGGAGTCCATGCCTCGACGGGTCAGGGCTGTTATGGTGCCAAAAGGGGGACCTACACAATATTAGGCAGGTGGACATAATGTTATGGCTGATCAGTGTATACAGAACACTATATACTGAGACACATACACTATATACTGAACACTCTACAATAAGATGCATACATTAAGTAGTTAATTTCAGCTACATATAAATTCAACACAACGTCACTGAGTAACATTTATTTATGTATTTATTTGTTTATTGATCATTTCACCAGGAAATGTACCTATTGAGACAGGGGCCTCATTTACAAGGGGGTCCTGGAACACAGAAAAACAAACAACAAATTATCAAATGTGTGGTATAACATTTAAAAAGAAAATTCTAAAACAAAATACAAATGAATACTCAATGAACTGTCACTATTTACAGGGGCGGTGGTTCATTTTTGATGAGAGCAACATAATTGGACAGTCAATGGTGACCAACCATGGTTGCTCTTCAGATTGCTTTGCTGAACAGTAGGGGTGCTCAGGACCATTGGATTGTAGCTTTGGTCGTCCAGCAGTCTGACGCCTCTTTGACCCTGCCTTTGAGTTCCTGCAAGTAACTGCTGTGGGTTGACAGGGGATCATTGGACCTGGACATCGGGCTGCTCTTCTCAGAGAGGTAGCTCTCTAGGCTGCTAAGCTGCTTGTTTTGCCCAAAAAAAGAAAAGCTGACAGCAAGAGGGAGGGGTTTGTTTTTAACTCTCTGTATTTCCTTGCCATTGCCACCAACCCGACTGAAGTAGTCATCTTGGCTCAGCCTCATCATGCCCTTGACCATGTTCCTGATGAGCTGACTGGCTGGAAAATCAGGTAGAGTCTCTTTGGAGAGAATGAATAGGCATATTATAAGATGTAAAATAAAAGGGAGAGAGAGTCTCAGTGACACTCAAAATGGAATTCACTGTTTTAAACCTTTTGCAGTTTTGCTACATCACACAGCTTTTTAAAATAATTGTACATTTAACTAAACCCATTCTTGGTCACTTATGACATGCTGATAGTCAGCAACAACACTTGAGGTTGTCTGACCCCTCTGAGAGTCATATTTTAAACCATATACTGTACAGTTACACACGCTTAGTCTACTTCACCTGTTGGATGTCAGATGCTTTAATGTTGCATCCCTGGGCAAGGAATCTCGAACCGCTGGAATGCGTCCCAGCAGCCAAGTGCAACATCCGTCACATGCGCCTCATAGTAGGCTTCCACATGTGTTGTTAGGAGGTCAAACATCTGGGGCAAATTGAATGCCTTTGTCCTCTGTAGGATCTTGTCCTTTCGGAGCTGCATGGCTGCCTCCACATAATTGTTCATGTCATTATCCCGGGTTGGCATGTCCTCTCTAAAGCTGAGTGCCCAACACTCTCTGCGACTATAAAGTCTTTCTAGGTAGGTCATGAATTTCTTGTATCTGCAATTAATTGAAAACATTTGTTTCTACTATAGAATGTCAGAAACAATATAGAACTGCTCCACCCTGTGCATCTCACTGACATAAAGCATATCTTTTACAATCCTGAAGAGGGTCTGTCTGTCTTTCATGTCTATTACATGCTCCTTACTCCACAGCCATCTCCACACTGCTTGGAGTAGGTGGAATGTACAAAACAGTAGTGTTGCCTCCTGAAAAGCTCTGCCTATTGCTCCTCTCTGCATTGCTATCATCTGTCAAGAACAGACAAGGGCCTGCCTCACCTCCATGTTCCCAGAGGAATCAATGAAACATAGTTCTCCACTGTGTTTCATCTGAGGAACTCATTGCATTAAGGGGGAGCATATAGCAGCTACTGGTGCTCCTGCAGAGGACATCTTTAGCTTTGCACATATCTCACCACCACACTTCTGATTGTACTACTCAACCTGCCTCTCTAGGGCTGAAACCATGTTAGGCCCATTCTGCTCTCCAAACTGCTTGAGCATCTTCTGATACAATCTGCATATTCGATTGTTAGTCATTAAATGGTGTTGTTCCTGCATATATTGAGTGACCCAATAAGTTGTATCAAGTGTCTATATACAGCTCTGGAAAAAAATTAAGAGACCACTGCAAATTGTTCTTAAATCAGCATCTCTACATGTATGGCAGCCATTCCAATCATATTTTTATTTGGAATTTGGGAGTAATGTTGCCAGTAGTTTATAAAATAAAACTAAAATGTTCATTTTAACCAAACACATACCTATAAATAGTAAAACCAGAGAAACTGATCATTTTGCAGGGGTCTGTTATTGTTCCTCATAGCATACTTCTTGGCTGTTGCACAGAAGCAAAGCCCCATAGAGAGAGGAGAAAGAGGCACAGAGAGAGGGGGCTGAGGGAAGCAGCCATAAGAAGTGCCTCTTCATGCAAGTGGATCAGGACAGCAAGTGAATTATTGTGTTCAGTTAGTAGTTTGTTCCAGATTGTGACAACTCTCTGTGTGAAGAAGTGTCTCCTGTTTTCTGTCTTGAATGCCTTGAAGCCCAATTTGTGTCCCCGGGTGCGTGTGTCCCTGCTGATCTGGAAAAGCTCCTCAGGTATGATGTGGTCGATGCCTTTCATGATTTTGAAGACTTGAATCAAGTCCCCACGTAGTCTCCTCTGTTCCAGGGTGAAAAGGTTCAGTTCCTCAGTCTCTCAGTAGGACATTCCCTTCAGACCTGGAATAAGTCTGGTTGCTCTCCTCTGAACTGCCTCTAGAGCAGCGATAACTTTCTTGAAGTGTGGAGCCCAGAACTGTACACAGTATCCAGATGAGCTCTAACTAGTGCATTGTACAGTCTGAACATCACTGCCCTTGTTCTCAATTCTACACTTTTGACAATATACCCTAGCATTCTGTTTGCCTTTTTTTTTGCTTCCCCTCATTGTTTGGATGGAGAAAGTGAGGAGTCCACATAGACTCCTAGGTCTTTCTCATGCGTTACTTCATCTAGTTCTGTTCCTCCCATAGTGTAATTATAGTGGACATTTTTGTTACCTGCATGTATTACCTTGCACTTGTCCACATTGAATTTCATCTGCCAGGTGTTGGCCCACAACTAAATATTATCTAAGTCCCTTTGAATAGCCTGTGCTGCTGAGATTGTATCTGGTGAGCCACCTATTTCAGTATCATCTGCAAATTTGACAAGTGTGCTAACTATCCCAGAGTCCAGATCATTAATATAGATTAGAAAAAGCAAAGGTCCTAGTACTGATCCCTGTGGAACTCCACTAACAACCTCACTCCAGTTAGAAGCAACTCCTCTAATCGACAGCCTCTGTTTCCTAGACATCAACCAGTTCATAATCCATCTACTTACATTACCCTGAATGCCTGCAGCTTCCAGTTTGAGGATCAGTCTTTGGTGTGGAATCTTATCAAAAGCTTTTTGAAAATCTAAGTATATCATATCATGTGCTTTCACTTTAGTAAGACATGATCTGCCTCATCTAAACCCATGTTGACTATCTCCAAGAATATGGTTTTCATTAAGATGATCCTCTATTTTCTGTCTAATCATTTTTTCCAACATTTTACAGGTGATGCAGGTGAGACTGTTTGGTCTGTAATTTTCTGGCTCAGTTTTGTCCTCTTTCTTGTGGATTGGAATGACATTTTCCGTCTTCCAGTCAGTTGGCACATCCCCTGTTCTAAGCGTCATTTGGAAAATTTGAGTTAGCGGCATATATAATAATTAACAACATCAGCTCAGAGCTTTCCATGTGTGAGAAAAACACAGTGGCTAGTTTCTTAACATCAAACATTTTCATGAAAACCCTTAGTATGTTTGCTTCGTGGCCAACTCCACTGAGCTGCGTTTATTTTGTGAGTGAAGGCATTGTGCATTAAATTTGTGTTATAAACATAAACTTTAAACGTAACTTTTACCACTTCATAAAAGTAAGCGGTCTTTAGTATGATTTTGCTCCCATAAGGATTGCCTCTGTGCTGCAGCTGGGCTGTAAGGCAGCACTGGTTAAACGGGTTTGAAGTCACTGGTAGGTGTTGATCATTCATTCATCTGTCATCTGTCACTGGAATCAATGCTCAACAGTGTGTCACTGACTAACACCTTCATTGTGTGTTTGTATGTATGTGTATATCTGCTCTAGCATAGCCAAGTTGTGGTCGAATGTGGTAGTGGGCATGGGGGCAATCCCCGCATTCCCCCAGCCGTCTAGTCACTTCTTAATCACTGACATCCTCTTCCAGGTGTTCCGTTCAGCATTTCACCAGGTCTAACTTCATACATACCACCCACCCCCTGCTATTTTTTTTAATTTTATCCAAGGGTCTTAAAAATCTCCCAGCTCATTACAGAATCGTTTTTGTTTTTGTATGCTGAATTGTGTGGCATGTCCAGGACTTTCCACATGCTGCCTGTCTGCCTTCTAGAATTGCCCAGAAGCAACAAAGAGGGCATAGAGAAACAACTTAACTCAATGAAAACGCAAAGTCAGTTTTAAGGTTAATCTCAGTATTAGTTCAGTGTCAGTCAGTTAATGTTAATCATTTTAACCCAGACAAATTATTAAGGGTTTTCAATTATATTCCACCCTATTCACCATTTTTTTAGCAGCCATTACATATTATATATCACTCCAAGATAACTCATGTCACATGTTGGTGTACAAAGGATAATTACTGAATGGTACAAGTTAACCTTTGTTGGAGATTAGTTACACTTGACCCTAGGTGTAATGCAGCAACATTTAACTTAACGGTTCCATAAAATGCACACAATGATACAAAAGAAACTAAAAGGGATTGTATAATTGATAAATAGTAATAAACTTTAAATATTCAGTTGGTATGATCATCTCCCAAGATTCAACTTTGTATGTATTAGGGCCTAATGTTTGTGATTGTTTTGTACCAGTGGCTGTTCAAATTGTTTTGGAAAGGAACTATTAAAATTAAAATATGCCATACTGAACACATAACTCCGTCAAAAGCAGCTGGTTAGAAATACCATCTTTTATTTTCTCACTTCACATACATTTACATCATTTAGCCCTCTTAAAACTTCAATACATCTTAACTTGTAAGCACGTTAGGTAAAAGAAAGAGAATATTTTCTTAAATCTAATAAACAAATCATTCAGTTGAAGATTTTAAATTAAAAAAATAATAATAACTGCAGTGAAGACTTGAATTTAGGGTTGGTGTTTCCATGCATGTTTGTGGAGATGTGGAGTTCAGTGTGTGGCAGATTTCTACAGCTACCAATTGTGGTTTTAATGCAAAGTACTTTTTGTGGATGGTGATCTAATTATTTTGTGCCCGTTTGTAATTAAGATGCCTTGAAATGGCATGTATAACTAAGTGCAAGGGATCATTCAACACAAAAGACTTCACCACAATCACAAAATGTAACAGGTCAGTCCAACATGGTTCACTGTTACAGTCAATACAATTATTAGGTAAAGATTTTAAAACAAAGTTACTTTAGTCCCTCAGAAAAAAACTAAATCCCATTTTCCTTAAAGTATTTATCTGCTTGCCAAAAGCGGTTAGTTTCAAATAAGCATTCATTAATATATCCATTAATACATCAGTATATCAAATTTGTAGAGCGCTTCATAGCTGTCTTTGACGTGCATTCCTCCCAGTTATTTTACTCATCTACAAAATAAACAAGAAATGGTTAGATTTTCAGTCTTTCAGATACCATACAAACGTTAAAATATAAACATTTACAGTCATATATATCAAGCCATGGGAAGTACAAGAGAATTGACCACTGTAGATTCACTCATAAAAACTCTTGCAGACCCAAGCATTTGATTACATGCTTCTTACTTCACAAGATAATGCATTAACTGGTAATTGAAAGCAATTCCTAGTTGACCTCACCTTTCATCTCCAGCATTCTGGGAATGCTTGGCATGGCCATCATACGTGCAGGTCCTGTAGGACAAAGACATAAGGAGGGTTCACATTGATCAATCTGGTTCTCTCATTGTAGCATCATGTAAAATGATTGAGGTGATCTGAAACTCAATCTGAAGCAACTGGACAAGATTAAGGAAGGAATATGAACATATTAAAATCCTAAACTAAGAACCAAGAACCAATTCCTGTTATCGGCTGCATGTCCTCACTTAATCTAAACCCAGACTTCAGTTCACTTTCGAATGATATTGGCTGACCTACCTGCACCACCATCACACTGAGGTCTCTCACTGCGGGTTGCAGTACCGGGCACCTCCTTTCCGTCCTTGTCGACACACCAGCAGAAGCCGGTGCTGTCCCAGCACTGCAATGGCTCATAGTTACCCTGCTCATCACATTTGGGGCGGAAAACCCCAGGATGCACTGTCTTGGAATTGGCCTCCACCTGGCATTTGGTTTGAATTCCGGACTCTGCAACAGAAAATTATTCTCTCAAGGTATTTGTGTGTTAGCTGCAGTGTAAGACTCAACAGATCTATGCACTTCACAATTGCAAGTGAGCACTGTTAATATTATCCAGTTCTCACATGATTAACAATTAACACACTAATAGTGAGCAGGACGAAAACAATGAGAATAAACAGGAATTACAGAGGATATATATATATTTTTTAATCCATATCGTAAAGTATTTTTGTGTTACCTTCAATAGGAGTAGTCTGCTCCACAGGAAGAGGGGTTGGCTGAGGTGGTTTCTGCTGGGCCATCTGGAAGACCAGCCATTTGTGCATCCAGGACTCAAAGTCCTGCAGGACAGGAAAGTGAATTAAGTTAAAAAAAAAAAAAAAAACACATGGACACCTTTAAAATCATAGCATTGATGCCTGCAAGTGCAATTTTGGTACTGCCTACACAGTGACCAGCAGGAGCTTACACAATAGTGTTATATGTTTTTTTTCTCTTAATGCCCTAGTTTTTAGGTCATAATTGTCTCTTCATAATACAACACTGCTCTCTCTCACCTTCCACTCGGACTCCTCCATTTGATCCTTCATGCTCTTCAGGTTCCCCTGGAAAGTCTCATTGAACTCAGGAAGGTTCTGGTCCTGTTAGAGAGAGGGAGCAAAGACAGTCGGTAAAGGTTAACCAGATTTATACTTCCGGAGTACATGAGGAAATCTAGGGAACACTCATAAGGTCAATAACATTTTATATATAGTCCTTTTTCTTGTACCTGCAGAAGGTCCTTGACTTGCTTCTCCAGGCTGACAGTGGCAGTATTTTCCAGTTTCTTTGAGAAGAAAAAGGAGGAATATTTAGAATGCTATTAGTATGGCAACACTATCCAAACTCAGAATGTAAAAGATACAAAACAAATGTTAAACATGTGCTAAACAACTAATCACCTTCATGGGGGTCTTCTTTGGCTTCTCTGTGTCATCTAGGAGCAGGGGCATTTTGAACATTGGCATATGCAGCATCTTGGGGACAGATGGTGCTGAGGGAGGGGAAAAGAAAAAAAAAGTGTGAACATGGGCTTCATTTCTATAGATCCCTTGAAATTATTTTTCAGAGCCACCTGGTTGCGTACATGATTGTTTGCGAGTGTTCAGCTGCTGCTTCAGACTCTGGGTGTGCTGCTCCAGATTTGAGATCTGATCCTTCTGAGAAAGCACAAAGTATGCAGTGATGGCTTGGCCTGCAATCAGCACGCATGCCAGCAGGGTAAAGCCAGCGATTTTGTACCCACGGTTGGACAAGGCTCTGTAAAAACACAAACCACATTAAATGAAAGTCAGCCCCAAAGGAAAATGTATATTCAGCTGCGGTCAATTTCTCCCTTAGAGGATTTTTTTCAAATCATTCACATTCTTTGTATAGGCCATCTTAGGTCACAGCAGACACAAAAATATAACAGTGATAATGTATAGTGTGATATTATGTTTCAGATTATTTTTGAAGCAGGAATGCAAGACTGCCCTTATTCTTTAAAATCAATGCATACATACATGAATAAACACGCAGAGGTAAAACAAAAAAGTGTTAAGACACTGATTTGTATAATGTATAATAAAATTGCCAATCCCTAAAGACTGGTTCATTATTGATCAAAAAATAAGTAACTCCCTTAAATCTATCAATGAAAGTCCTCTTCCTTCAGGGCTTAAATCAGGTGTTGGTTCCAAATTCTCTACATCATTTTGCCAAAATTCACGCTTGGTTCAAGAGAACAATTGAGATTCTTTATAAACTGATTAAGGATGGCCTAAAATGATCGTATGACCCCCCCCCCTCCACGAATACGGTTTGCGCACAGGTTTTATTTTTAGGCTCCATTCCATCTCACAATGAATGACATCGCGAACGCTGTATTCGAGGTAGAGCTCTGACGTCACTAGTTGCCAGGCAGAGGCTGCTTTTGACGGCATCAAGAGCAGCAGAAACAGCAGCGAAGTAAAATCCATGCCCAATGCCACGCATGCGTAATAAAAATACAACCCTTGTTTTTTTGTTTTGTTTTTAATCACTTTTTTGTTCAGTGACACTTAAATAACTGCTATTGGGATTTTTCAGTCATCCTACTGGGTGGCCGAAAACGTTTCTGTAGGTTATGATGGGGTTTTTTCACAAGCTTAAAAGGTTTTGGGTGAACAAAATAATTTTAAAAATCCAATAGATCTATTTAAGTCTCGTTTGAAGGGTCAACATACTGGATTTGTTACATTACGAAAGACGTATCTCCCAAAATATATACAACAGATTGCCAATTAACTTCAAAGGAAGTTATACGTCTAACTAACATTACAAACTGTTTTCTAGCCAAATCCCAAATACTGCATGTTAAAGAACCATAAAATACACATGTCCGTTTAATATGAAAATGCGTTAGTAGTTTATATCCACTCACACCAAATTCTCATAAACAAATCTACTTTGTCCCGTTTCAAATGTAAAACCATTGCTGGTGCCGTTCGTGCGGGGCACATTTCCGCACTTCTGCGCACATCTGCAGGATCCCGTCGCTCCCATTGGCGGAGCGGCGCAGACCTGCGGAAATCTGCGAACGGGACCATTAGAGGACCGAGCGCCTGCGCGTCCGCACGCTCTGCGCCTGCCTAGCTGCAGGTGACGCTGCGCAGAAGTCATTACTCGATTCGCGCATAAACTCCTCTGAAAAAGCCGATCGCTTTAAAGTCTTGAAAAGTGGCATTTTTGGTGGAAATCAATGCAAAGCTTTTGGGCAGTGTATTCAGCCAGTATCTTACCCCGTCTGTCCGTTTTGCATTGACACAACAGTCTCATCACTGGGGGGGACTTCATTCCTCAAAAGAGACTCGCTTGAACCCTCAGCCATCCTTGCAACTGTCCGCACTGGCACGTCCTCAGCAGGTGCTTCTCGGATGATAAAGATGCTGATCAGGCTGCGCACAGTTTAAAAACTTCAAGAAATAAGGAAGAGCCTGCCCTTTCTCAGTCCGCTGTATAGGAGGGGTGAGCAGAACTGAAACCAGTCCTTATACTGGAAACCCCCATATACTGGCGTGCAGGGGGGGGGGGGGGCTGAAGTGGCGCAACTAGTTTCAGTGCAAAACTGCAATTCCTATTGGCTGCTCAGAGAACCATCATCAGTAGACGGACAGACTCTACCTGTGTGCAATTGCAGAAGGCTTTTCCTTTTGCCTCCAATTGGCTCTGAACAAATGAAAAACGATTGATATTTGGTATAATTCCTCTCCAGGGTTGTGACAGACATGTTGTGATTTGTGTCCAGTGTGACAATAACATGTGTAATGTCATTTTCCCGTTAGTGGTGTATTTCAGGGTATGTAGTTCATGTCATTGTCTGTTCTTTGAAGTGACTTATTTGTGACACATCTGAGTGACACAAATATTCAGCCTAGAAATATGTTAAGAAAATTGATTTACGTAGATGTAGCAAGTGCAGTTACATATGTATTTATATTTTTTACATTATGCCATAGCTTGATATGAGAAATATGGCATTACACGGTTTTCTGTGTTTTTTGTCAGTATAAACTGACAATCTGAAATAAATGGGAATTCAAGAAGTACTGTATTAAGCATGTTGCTTTATTCACATGCAATTGTGTTTGTGATGAAATGGTCAGCCCCTACATCTTACTCATGGTAATATGTTAAATTAAAGAATTCAATTCAGTGCCTCAGTTTCTGTAACTGTTTTGCTTTTGGTATTTTGGATAGAAGTCATCTCCACAAAGTGTAAGGAAACTATAACAATAGTCTAATAATATTGTTTAAAGTTGCAAAAGTCAATATCTATGAAATATTAATATGAAAATAGATTGTAACCCATGCACATCAACTAAACACAGATCCTGAAATGACTCTGAAAAACACACTCTCCTTGGCAACAGCTATGTCTTAGCTTTGAAATGTCCTGATTGGCTGCTTTGCGCTCTTGCACTGTCCAAGTGAAGGATGCTGCTTTAGACACACACTGCATGGGAATCCCCTGACCCAAACAATCACCGAGGAACTGCTTTAAATTCCACATGGAAGTGTATTATCCCATTATAAAAGTAACTTTAAGCAGAGGGAATTAAAAACTATAGCAATTCTGTGGATTTGCATTATAGTGAAAAGTTATACTTGCTCTTTCAACAAAGATCACATCAGCTGGTGAAAATGATACACATGAAGTCTATTTATATTTTTAGAATAGCTGTTTCTAGTCAGATTTCAGCTTTATAGATTTCCTACACTTTCATCATTTATTTATTTATTACACACATATATATTTACTAAACTATTCCAGATGTGTCAGTATCAACACTGCACATTTATTATTATTACTATTATTTTTATTATTATTATTATTATTATTATTATTAATAATAATAATAATAATAATAATAATAATAATAATAATAATAATAATAATAAGATTTCTGTACTTGGGCTTATTCATTTTACTTGTTTTTCACATGCACATTATTCTTTTTGAAAGACTCAGCATGCAATATTTTCTTAAGTATAAAAGAAGAGTTCCTAAAATGTGCAAGTTTTACTGATTTCATATGGGTGACTAATGTTCGTTGCAAGTCACTGATGCAGCACAGTTTTGCATTTAATTTTAAAAGGGAAGAGAAAAATTGAGAGTAAGTCAGAAACACGAAAGTTTTACTTTTTGTACGTGTATTTCCCCTTTCTTATGAGCAACTGTTTTCTCCTACATAGTGTCTGGAATGATTCAAAGAAAATGTTTTCTGTGCAAGAGCAAAGGGACAACTGAGATCATTATGATAATGGGGTCTATAAAGCTAAAGCTAAAACCTGCTGTAAATGAAGGAATCAAAGCATTATGGCAGACTCGGGGTGATCCATGAGCCAGGGGGTATGCAAGCTCCTTTCAGGTGTGCTGAGAAAATGTCACATATTTCTAGAAAGGAGCAGCTACACAATGTATAGATCCCACTGCACACCTGGGATTTCACACAAACTACAGAAATTATAAGACTATAAATTGAAGATATCATTCTAAGTCACAAATTGGAAAACTATTCTTCATATGGTTTGGAGTTAGATGGGTGTCTGAATGTATTTTCACTTGGGATTTTTCTTCAATTTGTATTTAGTATAGCACCCTTCGCAGTGTAGCCAATGAGCGCTTTACAGATTGAAAATAAAATCAATAAACAAATCAAACATTAGGCACGGAGGAGAGAAAAACAAAATCTCCTACAGGATGGCAGATTGTTATAGGAGAAAATAATAAGAATCTAGGAGTTCCCCTTGATCCTACCCTTTCCTACTTTCAGCACATCTCTGCTTACACTCCCCCCAGACCTCCCCAGTACCCCTTCACACATTTACCCATACTCCCTTCGGCTCCGGCGCACTTCTGCATTGTTGAAACTCCTATTGTTTTACTGTGATTTCTCTTATGCCCCCTCCCTTTAGCTCATACCTAGGTCTTTAGTGCATCATGTCTGCACTTGTTACCTCTTTGAACTAGGATGTATGCTTTGTATTTTATATTTAATTCTATTTCTTAACTTTTGTAATGAGTAAATAGAATTTTGAATTGATTTGTATCACTTTTGTAATGCTTGGGTAAACTGTCGGTAAGGACGTTTGCCAATAAATAAATAATAACAATAATTCTCCTCCTACCTCAGTGACCGGACCTACCAAGTGACATGATGAGGTTCCTCAACCACCCCACAACCTCTCCTCACAGGCGTTCCCCAAGGCTCCGTCCTGGGCCCGCTCCTGTTCTCTCTCTACACTCGCTCCCTGGGCCCCCTCATCACATCCCATGGTTTCTCCTACCACTTCTACGCTGATGATGCCCAGATCTTCTTGTCCTTTCCCTCTTCCGACCCTCTCATACCCTCTCGCATCTCTTCCTGCTTGTCTGCTATCTCCACCTGGATGCACTCCAACCACCTCAAGCTCAACTTCTTCAAATCGGATCTCCTGTTTTCCCTCCACTGTTCCTCACCTTCTGCTGACCTCCCCATCTCGATCCCCTTGGAATCCACCACAGTCTCTCCTTCTTCTTCCGCTAAAAATCTAGGAGTCACCCTCGATCCTGCGCTCTCCTACACCCAGCACATCACCACGCTGACGTGCACCTGCAGACATACGCTGAATCCGTCCCTTCCTCACTGACTACTCGACTCAGCTGCTCGTCCAGTCACTGGTCCTCTCCCGCCTGGACTACTGCAACTCCCTCCTGGCCAGCCTGCCTGCAACTACTACCCGCCGCTCCAGCTCATCCAGAACTCGTCTGGTGTCTCTCTGCCCCGATTCACACGCTACTCCACTGCTCCGCTCCCTCCACTGGCTCCCGATACTGGCACGCATTCAGTTCAAGACACTGACCCTCACCTACCGCTGTCTCAACCACACTGCACAGAATTACCTGCAGACCCACTTCTCTCCATACATCCCCTCCAGACCACTGGGGTCTTCCAGTGCCAGAAGACTAACTCTGCCTCCTCTCCACTCCCCTAGAGCCGCTCCTTCTCATCCCTGGCCCCTAAATGGTGGAACGACCTGCCCACCGAAATCAAAACAGCAGAGTCCTTGACCTCATTCCGGCGCTTACTCAAGACGCATTTTTTCCAACAGTACTTGTAATTTAGTCCTTTTAATCCCCATTAGATAGCACTTCATAGTTTTATTATGCTTCTTGCGTTTTTGATTGTTTTCCTCCTTGCTCCCTTTCCCGTGACCCTACATCTTGACAGCACTTAGCTTTCACCGTCCAGGATGTAGGACCTCACTTACTGTACTTGCCTGTGTAAATTGGAAGTTGTAAAATGTATTATATTTTGAATTGCTATGTTTTATGTAAATTGATTTTGTAATGATTGATGCCTTTACTTAACTGTATTTTTGCACTTTGTTTGCACTTATGTTGTAAGTCGCCCTGGATAAGGGCGTCTGCCAAGAAATACAAATAATAAGAATAACAAATAAATAATAAAATGACAACCTCAAAGTTCTAGATGTGTTGTGCAAAATTGACTATAAAGCCTGCTGGATCTGATGGTATTGATAGTTATTTTCTAAAACCAGCTGCTCAATTAATGTCTTTACCTTTTAACTTATCTATTTAATCTTTCATTTAAAACAGCATCAATTCCCCTCAATTGGAAGTCTGCCTATGTCATGCCTCTGTTCAAAGGGGATGACAGAACAGATCATAATCTCAATTTTACCTTTCTAAGATTATGGAATCAATTGTGTATAAGCAATTAAGTTTCTTTCTAGAAAGTAACAACATTTTGACTGACACTCGGTCAGGTTTCTGTGCTGGTCGTGGGTGTGTTACAGCAGTTTTAAAGGTTTTAAATGACATTGCTACAGGTCTGGATAAAAAACAGTTTAGTTGCTGCTATTTTTATTGATCTATCTTAGGCTTTTGATACTGTGGATCACTTGATTCTATTGGAAACGCTACGTAGCATTGGCTTTGACGGGGGGTCTCTTTTGCCTGGTTTCAGAACTACCTGCTCAACAGAAATTGGATAGTAAAATTGGATAGTTTTATATCTAAACCTCGCTGGGTTTGTAAGAAATGTATATGTAATTTATATTAATCTTATTTCCCAGAGTATAGATAACTCTCATATCCATCTTTATGTGGATGACACTATCCTTTATTCATTTGGCCCTACTCTCCCTTCAGTACAATCTGATTTGCAAACAAGTATTTTTACAATCTACAGCTACTGCTCAATGTTGAAAAAACGAAATATATGTTATTCTACTTAAATGTGTTCTAGAGGACAGTGATGTATGTATGTATATATTCATATAATATAAATGCCCAACATTTTGCCTAGCCTGCTGATATGAAACAACCTCGTGTCAAGCATTATCCGTACATTCATGGGACCACAGAGATGAGTTTGTGAACAGTTTGGACTAGATTGAAGGAGGGAATTGGAGTAACTGAGTTTAATTAAGAATAGTATGGTAAGGTATGAAAAGAGAGCAATTTAAGGCCCTTCAGGCTGTACAGATAATACAGAATGGATAGATAAATTCACACTTGATATGATTACAATACCTGTTACACCCAACCCCTAAAAGATGTACAAACTCAATCTGTTGCATAAGTATTTTTTGTATGAATGTTTTCACACTCCTAAACCAGACAGAAACACAAAAAAGAGGAAGGAATTGTTTCTGGAAATCCCGAGACAGCATCTTTGTCTCAGTTTAACCAAGCTACGTGAATAATTTTGTAAATCTTGCACAATGCAACAGTTTGTGAATTAAAGCACAGATAAAAAAATCTTTCTGGTCATGTCATGAGTGACTTAATATTGTATGTTCATTGTGTGGTCAGGTGGGTAGGTTTTCTAATGCTGGCCTGTATTCTTCGACTTGGCTTGTGGATTGAGTTATTCCTCAGTGCTACAGGCTGACAGACAAGAGGAAAACATATCTGAGTTCCATAAACTTTCCTCATTATTAAGCTTTATTATTCCCATGATCAATAACCAGTTTTGAATGATAAAGGTTCAAATTCATCTAAATCTGTCCTTGGTAATACATTGCCCTGAGTGCGATACTCTTTATTTACACTATTTGTGTGTAAATTCACTTTAAAAGAGCACTGTGCTTACAAGTAGAATACCCAAGTCATTTTTTGGAGTTCATAAATTGACCTATTGTTTAATGGAAGAAACTTGATGGGAGTAGAAAGGAGGTCATAGTTTAAAGACCGCATTTCAACATCCTCAGAAATGTTCTCTGAAGCTGTTTTAGATGGGTGCTGTGTTTATGCCAAATGAAAAGTGAAAAACTAGAGCATTATGTTTCAAGCAGAGAGGCAGTCACAATCTTTCACTTTTAAATGATACATGCTTCATCCCCTGCATGTTCAGACTTTGCCGATGAGTCCCCAAGCAAAGTCAGTGTTGCATCGTGTAGTTAATAATGACACAAACATAGCTGTAAAAAGAAAAACAAAATAAACCAAAAACGTTTCTCTGTTTCTTCATGTCTCCTTAGTGTCGTTGCCATCCCTGGACTGGAATTTAATCAAATTCAGAAATTTTGAAAAATCATAATAATCAACAGGCATAACTTTGGGTTGGTGTTGAATTTCATATTTATTTTGCTCTGGTGTGAATGGTCAGTAAGTACATTATTGATACATAACATGTTCCAGGTCTGTTTTGTGTATTAAAGTGTATTAATTTATGCATGCCTTAAATATAAATATATACAAATATTACTACTTCGCATGGCTAAGTCGAGCATAGCATAGCAGACTGCAAATCACATTAATCCAGCTAAGTAACTGTGGCAATGTTGTTGATAGAGATTACACAAAAAACAGTGACATTGTTTACAGTGATTTGATCCTCATGTGAAAGGAAAATTTGTATAACGTTCCTGATCGTTAACAAACCCATTCTATGTACATACTGCCTTTATATTTTATATATTTATGAGCTATCTGATGCTATTTGTATGTTTAGACTTTTTCATTTTGGAGTGAAAGATATAAATATTTGCACATAGGATTCATATATTGTAACATCACACAATCTTTATGACAATTACCATAAAATACTTATAGGGGTTTGTGCTCCTTATTGCAGGGTCTTACGGCCCCTCATCTTGGAGATGATGACATATCGGTTAGCCTAATTCTCTGACTCCCCCGCCGACACATACACACACACACACACACACACTGATTTTCCTGTATGACATGATTTTGGTGATGTATATTAGGTTGCATATGATATTTGGCTGTTCTGAACCACAATTTTATTCTTATAGAAAATGCAAAAAATGTGAAAAGTTAATTTCATTTTGCATCCTTATAAAACCAGTACATTTGTTTTACTTTGATAAAGTATATATTTGTTCTGTTTTCAAATCAAACTGCATTGAAAATTAGAATTAGAGAATAAAAAAAAAAGTATGTTGTGTATTATTGTTGTGAAGCTAAATATATTACACCAGGAAGGAGGACATTTTGTTTTTCACTGAGGCCAGCTACAAAAACTAGAATATTATCTTCCTTTGGCACGTACTCACAAACAGGATATCTGCAACACTGCACAAGTATACACTTCAGCGATTTCAATTTTACTGTAAGTCACTGACAAAAAGTACCAAAACCTGAACTCGTTACTAAACTACCCCTAAAATACATTTAATATTTACTTTTTAGTGTGAACTTGATTTTAAATGTATCTGCCTATGATTCACCCGTTTGAATATAGACAGTATTTTGAGTTCCTTAAAGGTATGTTCATATCATCTGTGTAATATAAGAATGGCATTGTAGAAGTGGAAAAAAGGGAAATATGAGACGATTCGTTGTTTACATCAGTTCACTGTGATTCCCAGTGCCTCATGTCTTCTCTTTATAAAACACTTCCAGAGGAACCACTACCTACCAACAAGTGATGTCACCGGTAATGCAGCTACTGCATTTGTGAAAATTACAGACTGCTGTGCCTCTGCCATTCATATAACCCTTTATTGACCTTTTAACTACATAACTTGTGATGCATTGTATTGGTCAGTTTTGTGTAAATCATTATATATATATATATATATATATATATATATATATATATTCAATTTTAGAAGCACTGATTTTTCTTTTATGGGAATGACATTGTCATCTTTGCAACAAGACCTGCAGCTTCAACTTCAAGAACTATATGATGCATGGAAGAAAATCGCATTAGATCTATGTATACTTGAACTCAAAAGTCACGTCTACCTTGGGCAACAAATCAGTGCAGATGGAAATATGGAAGAAATCAAAGGAAGAGTGAAAATGGCCTGGAAGCATTTGGAAGAAACGGCACACTGTTGAAAGGAAACCTATCCACTTAGCATGTGATCAATGCCTACCACCAGTGCTCACATACGGCTCTGAAATTTGGTCACTAAATGCAACAATATTACATAAACAGTGGACGACACAAAGCAGCATGGAAAGATGTATGCTTGGAGATAGAACAATTCATCCGAGATCAAACAAAAATATGATCGTTGATTGAAAATATTAAAAAGGCATTGGGCTGCACACAAAGGCAAGAACAGATTATAGATGGACAAAAGAAAGTATCAAAATGATCCCAAGAAAAGAAAAAAGACCAAGATGACCACATAAAAGATTAAATCATACATTTTGCAGGCATGACATGAAACAATTGATATTACACTGGAAGTTATTTAAATGTCAAGTTTTATTTAAACAAAGCAAATATGTCCGATATTTCTCCAATATGAAAGATTGTGTAACAGCTGGAATTGAAATGGAAACAAAATACATCACAAAGGGAACACTGGTGACTCTAATAGGAGAGATCCATTATCTTAGATGGGTGCTTTCCCAGTCACAGTGAATCGGTCAGTACGAACATGGAAAGTTACTAACCTTTGGGAACTGATTCAGTGCGGGTGTTCATGCTTACTTGAATGTCACAAGGGAAATGAAAACATGCTCCTTTGCCATCTCAAAGACTTAGTAAAAGTATTATAGTTTTACAATTTATGGAACAAACTCAAGATTGCATCTTTAGAATACAAAGAGTTCCCTTTTTAAATAGTAAACTGAAAGATAATAGGAAATGGACACTGTAGCTTCAATAGCATGTGCTGCAGGCAGGAAACAAAGTCTTGACAGCATTTAGTGCCATCTAGTGACGGTTTAGTTAGTTGCTCCACCTAGAATTCAAAGGCTGGAAAAACTTTCATGAAGCACCTTTTACCATCATGTTTCAGATAATCAAAAGCATGAAACTGCCAAAAGCAGAGCAAATGAATACAACAGGTTGATAGTGCAGATGTAGGTAAGGGCACCACATGATGTAAAAATAAACCCCTATCAAACAATCACAGCACTGAGGGGTGGGGGGTTCTTGGCCACAGTGAGTACCACACCCTGCCCACAGCACCACTGAAATCTGACCAGAGATGCAAGTCCACCCAAGGACCAGTGCACACCACCTGCTTAACTTTGGTCCAAAATCTAAATAAAATCACATGCATTTGGACAGGAAAGAGAAGGGCCTAATTTATGAGAACAGAAGTAGCACAAACTGGTCTAGCAGTAAACAAAAAATGGTTCCCCTTCTTGGCCACAGAATGTTTAAAGGATACAAGACTTTGGCTCCAGGTTATGAATGTATCACTTCCTGTAATAGAGCCCATAACCGCACTGCAGGATAGTCTCAGCACGTTACGAAAGAGCGCCACCTACTGGAACACAGCCTCTCAGGCCTACAGCATCCTTTGCTCCAAGCTCAGCCATGCTTCATTTCTGATGCATCTTCAATGTAGAAAAGTGACTGCGGTCATTGTTTAAATAGTTTGGAATAAAGTGTTAAAGAACAATTGTTTCCCCTCTCATGAACACTAACAGGAAATATTAAGAGTAAATACACCAAGTGCAATAATGCAGAACGCAATTACAAATACACTGAACTCTTACTCCAGTTTGCTTTTATAAATCAAATCTGAATTAACATGTGGTGGTCAAAATTAATAAAAGGTGGAACGATTGTGTCTTTAAATCTAACAGATGAATTACTTAAATTCCATAGATGCACAGAGACAAGTCAGAGGTGGAACATGCAAACAAAACCAAAAACAGCCAAGGTGGATTTGACTTTTTAATGACTGACGCAGCAAATATAAACATTTTACAGACGACGTCCACGACGCCCACCCTTTCTGCGGGTGCTGTCTGATGGGATTGGGGTGACGTCCTCTGAAAGAGAGATGAACACTGGTTTGAACCATCACTCAATACAAGAACAGAACAGTCAAAAGAGCAATGTGACAATACTTTAGTACCCATTAGTATAGGTTATGAAGTTATGAAACTACAGGGACAAATTGTTATATTTAAAACACATTTTTAACAATATTCACCTAAAACTGAGTAACATTTCTAATTCCTTAATGCCCAGTTCAGGGTAGGTCACTGATAACGTAATGTTTTCTGGGCTTCTTGGTCAGACTTACCGATGCGGCCAATCTTCATGCCAGATCTAGCCAGAGCTCTGAGGGCAGACTGTGCACCCGGTCCAGGGGTCTTGGTTCTGTAATATTGAAAAACATTAAACTGCTATTCCACCCTCCAGGAACAATATAGGACATCAAAGACATACTGAACTATTATATATATTTAAAAGCCTGGGAAAAGTGATGCTGTATTTACAAACATCTGAAGATTCATGAAGTGAGTTTCCAGGCAGTTGCCGCTGAATTAAACTGGTGACAGCATCAGTAGCTAGTGGATTCATCAGCCCAATCACATTAAAACATGACTTAAAACCTGAGGACAAAAATAACTCAAATTTTGACAAAAGTGGCAACTGAAAAACATGAAATTGAGAGGAACATCCACCTCTGGCAGCACAAGGAAAATAAAACATGTTCTACTCAAGATTAACCTCTTCAGATCTACCTGCATCTGGAGTCAACGCACACAAGAGGAGACGCATTAAAACCTCACCTGTTGCCGCCAGTGGCCCGCAGTTTGATGTGCAGAGCCGTGATCCCCAGCTCCTTGCATCTCTGGGCCACATCCTGAGCCGCCAACATAGCAGCGTAAGGAGAGGACTCGTCTCTGTCGGCCTTCACCTTCATCCCACCGGTCACACGGCAGATGGTTTCCCTGCGAGAGCCACATCACAGGTCAGGCAACGCCGTGTACAGCCACTCAAAGCGGGTCAAGCTCGCGGTGCGCAAGCAGCAGCATCGCCACGTAAAAACACACTGGATGACAGGTCAAGGAGTGCAGCGCACACTTACTTGCCAGACAGGTCAGTGACATGGACAAAGGTGTCGTTGAAGGAAGCGAAGATATGACAGACCCCGAAGACATTCTCGCCCTCGGCAACCTGAGGTCCCAGGCTGATCACCTGCTCTTCCTTCTTTTCCTTACCCTTGCGAGGAGCCATTGCTAAAAAAAACAGGAAGGGGGGGGGGGGTGATAAATACCTGCATAAGATCACCAGACACTTGTTTTATAGTGTTTACAACAGATCAGAAGCATTAGTACCGAAAGACAAATGACAGGTTTTTCTGTATGTGGCTCAACTGATGTATCCTTTAGACTAGACTGATTCCAGGATGCTGATCACATGGGACAATCACAGCACATCTGCAGAGTTCAATGTCTTTGCTCTGCATAAACTCCAGTGCTGCTGGTCAAGCAATAGCCCAAGAAACACATGGATAAAAGCGTATTTAAGTCTGCCGAGGGGGAAATCCCATCATATCCACAAGAACCTCATCTTTGGAAGAGCATTAGACTCAATGATCTGTCAGTGAATCAGCAACACTATTGATCTGCAGATCTGTATCCTATTTTATGCGTGCAAGAATTCAACTGCCAAAACAAATAAACCAAGGTATGGTTACCATCGGCCCATGATCACCTGCATCCTGTGCCATCAGTTAAAAAGCATCCTTCAACTCAGTTAATATGGCTCAAATGTATTTGCAAAACTACTCAAGTTAGGACTCTGAACTTAACTGCAACACGAATAGAAATGTGGCTACTACCATAATGGCAGGCAGTTAGTCTAATTTCACATGGTTCCCGCAAAAAATAAAAGCCCTATACACATTAATCTTGGCTCACAGAAATAGATAAACTGAGATCAGCACAAATCTTTACAATATAAACGTGCACACCAGTGCCCACACAACGCTGCATGCGAGTTAAACACCGTGCGCATTACAGACACAACACCGTAACATCCTGAACAGGAAAGTGCAAACAATAAGAGACCTTTACAAAGTTAAATAAACCCGCTTCATGTCCGAAAACTAACATGCAACTCAACAGCCCCTCACTTCAAACTATTTCACGGTAAATCTCAAAGAAAACGAACGGCCTACGTCAATGTCTACCGGGACACCCAAGTACTTCAATAAAATACATTTCTATCGAGAATAATCGACACATATCTCAAAGCCTCAGCAGATATCCTTGCATAGATGTCGATGAATGGGGTATTTCATAAATATTACCAACAACAGTGGAAGATTTATTCGGATGGAAAAAGGGAGATATCCTACCTATGTGTGTCTTTGCACGGAGCCGAAACAGGAAAGGAAGGAACAAGCGCTACCGGGTTGAAAGGTCAGTCCTCTCACCCGGAAGTTAATATAATGTGTTTTAGTTTGTATTATTGCTTTTATTAATTGGAGATAATGTTTATTTTAAAAATCAGTTTATACGGTTTCAACGTATATCTAGTTTTAAATAAAGGAATAATAATTTAAACAGTAATCAAATATGTAACGGTAGTATTTACTTCCCGGTTACGGTTCATGCGCCGTGCATAGCTGAACATGCGCTGTCTACAGTATATGTGAATAGCGGATGCTTCAATATGCGCGGTGTTAGTATTTCTGTGCGGCTTTTTTGGAAAAGTGACTGGGTTAGGCTTCTTGAGGGTTTTCCTGGCGAGTATTTCATCATAGTGTTTCAGGCAATATGCTTTACAGAAACACCGACTTTCCTCTACTTAATTCATATCATATCATACCATTAAATTGCAAGCACACACACATTTTATTTATATACTGGTTTTTAAGTATATATATATATATATATATATATATATATATATATATATATATATGTGTGTGTGTGTGTGTGTGTGTGTGCTTTGGCACTGTTCACATCTATGTATATCTAATTCAGTCTACATCTCCAATTCTCACACTTGCCATTAACTATTAACACAATCCCTCACGCCGTGTCCAGCAGCCCTTCAGGTGAGTGTAAAACTCTAATGCTAAGGTTTA
Source organism: Amia ocellicauda (assembly GCF_036373705.1). NCBI lineage: Eukaryota > Metazoa > Chordata > Actinopteri > Amiiformes > Amiidae > Amia > Amia ocellicauda. Next base: position 18,194,216 of record NC_089860.1, read on the forward strand.
TTTAAGGATGCAGGTGAAGGAGTTTATGATCAGTTACAGTTATGGTTATTTTAGATTCATATGGCCAATTGCATTAATTTAGCATTCAGACTGGGGCTGATAGGGTTATAGGTAGCTTTCCCTTCCCAGAAAATGTAGGCATCCATTAGGTCATGGTTATAATTAGTTTACAAACGAGAGCAGGCCATTCGACCCATCCAAGGATCCAATCCAGTCTATTTTTAAATTTTCCCAAATGTTCAGCTTCAGCCACATCGCTGGGGAGTTTGTTCAGATTGTGACGCCTCTCTGTGTGAAGAAGTGTCTCCTGTTTTCTGTCTTGAATGCCTTGAAGCCCAATTTCCATTTGTGTCCCCGGGTGCGTGTGTCCCTGCTGATCTGGAAAAGCTCCTCTGGTTTGATGTGGTCGATGCCTTTCATGATTTTGAAGACTTGAATCAAGTCCCCACGTAGTCTCCTCTGTTCCAGGGTGAAAAGGTTCAGTTCCTCAGTCTCTCAGTAGGACATTCCCTTCAGACCTGGAATAAGTCTGGTTGCTCTCCTCTGAACTGCCTCTAGAGCAGCGATATCTTTCTTGAAGTGTGGAGCCCAGAACTGTACACAGTATCCAGATGAGCTCTAACTAGTGCATTGTACAGTCTGAACATCACTGTCCTTGTTCTCAATTCTACACTTTTGACAATATACCCTAGCTTTCTGTTTGCCTTTTTTTTTGCTTCCCCTCATAGTTTGGATGGAGAAAGTGAGGAGTCCACGTAGACTCCTAGGTCTTTCTCATGCGTTACTTCATCTAGTTCTGTTCCTCCCATAGTGTAATTATAGTGGACATTTTTGTTACCTGCATGTATTACCTTGCACTTGTCCACATTGAATTTCATCTGCCAGGTGTCGGCCCACAACTGAATATTATCTAAGTCCCTCTGAATAGCCTGTGCTGCCAAGATTGTATCTGCTGAGCCACCTATTTTAGTATCATCTGCAAATTTGACAAGTTTGCTAACTATCCCAGAGTCCAGATCATTAATATAGATTAGAAAAAGCAAAGGCCCTAGTACTGATCCCTGTGGAACTCCACTAACAACCTCACTCCAGTTAGAAGCAACTCCTCTAATCGACAGCCTCTCTTTCCTAGACATCAACCAGTTCATAATCCATCTACTTACATTACCCTGAATGCCTGTAGCTTGCACAACACAACACCAACCCTAATGTAATGCTAATAGCAGTTTCCATCTTTAATTGTTTTCCAAAATGTCCTTGGAATTAATTCAAGTTCTTCTATTAGTATGCAAAACTAAACGCCACTTAATAATAACTTGATTTAGCTAATGTTTTTTTTTTTTTTTTTTTCCCCATAAGGGTGATGTAAAATAACAATTTGACCTTGGATGTTCCCAAGTAATCTGCCTAGAGTAATGCAGTGAGGTAGCACACCCTAGAATACCTAATCTCCTACATGGGTCGTTCAAATTTATTATAGCATGTATAATACACACAGTAAAGTACAAATAGAGTTTTCCTGCTACTTAACATTCTCTGGGGGGAAATTAATTTTAAATAAGTTACAAGTATAGATATTAATGCAATTTAGAAAAAAATACTGACATAGTATTTTCTGAAAAGCAACAGCACTCACACTCCAGCAGGACACGAGTAAATATTAAAGTATTTAGGAAGGGACTCTATCTTTAAGAACAAAAATGCACGCAAAAGTCTTTATCGAGGCAAAACTGTCCAGAGACCACATATTATGCTTTGAACTTTGCTATGTAAATTTTAAATCCAGAAAGATGGAGTCTGCTAAAGCAGTCCCTTTTATCTCCACTGTGTCTCCTATAATTGAATGTAAATTCGGGCTCCATGACTAAAGCACTGCACATAGGCTGCATGGGATCTTCAAAGGAAGAGGAATTAAGTGCCACACTTTGTAAGTTAAATAAATCATGTGCCTGGTTTTCGTGGATAATGAACCATAAATTATCATTTTTAATTTAATGTAATGTACAACGTAACATTTAAATGTATGCCAGACACTAATTACCAAACTTATTACATTAAACACTTACTGAGAATGTCAGCCACCTATGTGTCACATGAGACAGAAATTAAAACCAAAGAAAATCTAATAACTAGTAAGGGAGTAGATTGGAAACACTTATTTTGTCAACGTTTGAAATTTTTTACTTCGATATACTGCATAAATGCACTTATGCACTTATGTTGTAAGTCGCCCTGGATAAGGGCGTCTGCCAAGAAATAAAAATAAAAATAATAATAATAAAAAGAGAGTAGTAAACAAGTTCTGATGGTGTATTCCCAGAGACATTAATCTTTGTATCAGGTATTGGAGAACACAGGAAATGTAGACATATGAGATATATACACACTGCAGAGCACATGTATACAGAAGTAGTTTCCCCAATGACTTTAAATGTACCTCTGTTCTCAAGAATTATTTTTATATATATATACACTCACCTAAAGGATTATTAGGAACACCTGTTCAATTTCTCATTAATGCAATTATCTAACCAACCAATCACATGGCAGTTGCTTCAATGCATTTAGGGGTGTGGTCCTGGTCAAGACAATCTCCTGAACTCCAAACTGAATGTCTGAATGGGAAAGAAAGGTGATTTAAGCAATTTTGAGCGTGGCATGGTTGTTGGTGCCAGACGGGCCGGTCTGAATATTTCACAATCTGCTCAGTTACTGGGATTTTCACGCACAACCATTTCTAGGGTTTACAAAGAATGGTGTGAAAAGGGAAAAACATCCAGTATGCGGCAGTCCTGTGGGCGAAAATGCCTTGTTGATGCTAGAGGTCAGAGGAGAATGGGCCGACTGATTCAAGCTGATAGAAGAGCAACTTTGACTGAAATAACCACTCGTTACAACCGAGGTATGCAGCAAAGCATTTGTGAAGCCACAACACGTACAACCTTGAGGCGGATGGGCTACAACAGCAGAAGACCCCACCGGGTACCACTCATCTCCACTACAAATAGGAAAAAGAGGCTACAATTTGCACAAGCTCACCAAAATTGGACAGTTGAAGACTGGAAAAATGTTGCCTGGTCTGATGAGTCTCGATTTCTGTTGAGACATTCAGATGGTAGAGTCAGAATTTGGCGTAAACAGAATGAGAACATGGATCCATCATGCCTTGTTACCACTGTGCAGGCTGGTGGTGGTGGTGTAATGGTGTGGGGGATGTTTTCTTGGCACACTTTAGGCCCCTTAGTGCCAATTGGGCATCGTTTAAATGCCACGGCCTACCTGAGCATTGTTTCTGACCATGTCCATCCCTTTATGACCACCATGTACCCATCCTCTGATGGCTACTTCCAGCAGGATAATGCACCATGTCACAAAGGTCGAATCATTTCAAATTGGTTTCTTGAACATGACAATGAGTTCACTGTACTAAACTGGCCCCCACAGTCACCAGATCTCAACCCAATAGAGCATCTTTGGGATGTGGTGGAACGGGAGCTTCGTGCCCTGGATGTGCATCCCACAAATCTCCATCAACTGCAAGATGCTATCCTATCAATATGGGCCAACATTTCTAAAGAATGCTTTCAGCACCTTGTTGAATCAATGCCACGTAGAATTAAGGCAGTTCTGAAGGCGAAAGGGGGTCAAACACAGTATTAGTATGGTGTTCCTAATAATCCTTTAGGTGAGTGTGTATATATATATATATATACACTATAATTTCCATTTCCAGTCCACTAAAGGTTTCCTGCTTTGATTGTGTTTAATGATTATACTGACTAAAGCATTAAAGCTGTCCAAATAAGACCGGAAAATGTTATTAATTTATACCCATATTATTTAATTTTCTTTAGGCTTGTATTTGAACAGTTAATGTAAAATCAACATTTTAACATGGTTAACTTGTCATACAAGAGTCAGGTAAGCCATATTTTGAAATGTGTTGTATACTTCACTGGGGAAAGCTGACTGTCAAATGCCATGGGATAACAACAGAATACACATCTAAAGGTCAAAATGTAAATGTTTTATTTACATTTGAAAAATCTTCAAGTTCCCCTTGATAATATTCAGTTACCATTTGCCAGGAAAGGGAACATTGAGAGTCAGTTTTGCCTCCTTGCAAGCTCACAGCCTGTCCAGATCAACACGAGGAAAACCGCATAGCTGGCAGTCCATTAACTGTGAATTTTACGGTGACGGCGAGAAGGGGTTCGATTGAAGAAAGCTCTTCCACTAGAAAAGCACTAAGGCTGACTAATCTGAAAGTGTGGAGATTAGAGTCTCCATAAGAACTGCTTAAAAAACCTACCGCTTACTAGATCATTTTACACCGGCTTACTGTCAGTCATCCACTGCCTGATATGGAGACAAAAAACAAAGCAAATCCAGATGAAGATGGCAGCTTTGAAATGCTGGGTCGTCTTTAATGAGCCTGAGACAGTACTGCCACTCCTCACCTGGCAGACTGTCTTCGGTATCTGCTGGGAATGAAGATCTCTTAAGAGAATACTTGATGTCATCTGTACATCTCGTTATTGCAATGCTCAGACAGGGTATATTCATTTGTGTATTCCATTTTAATATTTGTTGTAGTTTCTCAGATTGTTTATGATAGTAGATAACAAAACTAAAAGAACTAGACAAAAGTAGCATGGGAAAAAATATAACTTGGACACAAGAATACAGACGTGCTCAAATGTGTTGGTACCCCTCCACAAAAAACGAAGAATGCACAATTTCCTCTGAAATAACTTGAAAATGACAAAAGTAATTGGCATCCACCATTGTTTATTCCATATTTAATAGAAATCAGACTTTGCTTTTGATTTTGTTTTTCAACATAATATTGTAAATAATAAAACAAATGAAAATGGCATGGACAAAAATGATGGGACCCTCAAACTAATATTTTGTTGCACAACCTTTAGAGGCAATCACTGCAATCAAACATTTTCTGTCACTCTCAATGACACTTCTGCACCTGTTAACAGGTAGTTTGGCCCACTCTTCCTGAGCAAACTGCTCCAGCTGTCTCAGGTTTGACGGGTGCCTTCTCCAGACTGCAAGTTTCAGCTCTTTCCTTAGATGTTCGATAGGATTCAGATCAGGACTCATAGAAGGCCACTTCAGAACAGTCCAATGTTTTGTTCTTATCCATTCTTGGATGCTGTTAGCTGTGTGTTTTGGGTCATTATCCTGTTGGAGGACCCATGACCTGCGACTGAGACAGAGCTTTCTGACACTGGGCCGTACGTTTCGCTCCAGAATGCCTTCAAAGTCTTTAGATTTCATTGTGCCCTGCACAGATTCAAGGCACCCTGTGCCAGGCACAGCAAAGCAGCCCCAAAACACAACCGAGCCTCCTCCCTGTTTCACTGTAGGTATGGTGTTGTTTTCTTTGAAAGCTTCATTTTTTCATCTGCGAACACACAGACTGGCCACAAAGCTCCAGTTTTGACTTATCTGTCCAAAGGACTTCTCCCAGAAGGATTGTGGCTTGTCAATATTCAGTCTGGCTTTATGTTTTTCTTTCAAATGTGGAGTCCTCCTGGGTCTTCTTCCATGGAGGTCACTTTCACTCACAAATCGATGGATGATGTGACCAGAAACTGATGTACCTTCACCTTGGAGTTCAGCTTGTATCTCTTTGGCTGTTATCCTTGGTTCTTTTTCTGCCATTCCTTCTGTTCAATCCGGGGTCGATTTTCCTCTTGCAGCCGCGCCCAGGGAGGTTGGCAACAGTTCCATGGACCTTGAACTTCTTAATAATATTAGCAGCTGTTGTCACAGGAACATCAAGCTGCTTGGAGATGGTCTTGTAGCCTTTACCTATACCATGCTTGTCTATTATTTTCTTTCTGATCTCCTCAGACAACTCTGTCCTTTGCTTTCTCTGGTCCATGTTCAGTGTGGTGAACACAATGATACCAAACAGCACAGTGACTACTTTCCTCCATGTAAATAGGTTGAATGACTGATTACAAGATTGGAGACATGTGTGATACTAATTAAAAAAAAATAATTGGTTTGGAATATCACTATAATCCAATTATTTATTATCTTTTCTAAGGGGTACCAAAAAATGTGTCCAGGCCATTTTAGAATACCTTTGTAGAATGAGCAATAATTCATCTCTTTTCACAGCTTCTTTGCTTTATTCTATGACATAGCAAAGGCATGCAAGTATACATGATGCAATAGCTTTTAATGTCATCATTTTTCAGGAGGAATGAAGCATTATTTCAATGAGCTGTAAGGGTACCAACACATTTGAGCACGTCTGTACTTCATAAGTGTGAGACTGAACAGTCAGTCTTTCAGGAACGATTGTTTGAATGGTTACTAATACAGTAAAACAAGTCCAGGAATCATTCAGAACACTAGATTCAATAGATCATTCATAAGAAATACAATAAAGAGAATATGTATTACTCATTCAAATATATATATTCAAGTATATATATATATATATATATATATATATATATATATATATATACACACACACACACACATGCACACAAGTATATAATATGGATACATTTAAATTTATTTCAATTTTGTAATTCCTATTCCTCTCAAATTGCATAGTTTGGATCATCAGAATAAAGTGGAAATAATTAAGCCTTATATATAAATGTCAAGGAATACGTGTAATTGCTATTTAAGCAAAAGCAAAAATTGCAGTTTCAATTAGAAAGAAAAAAACAATTAAGCCTGCCTGAAATGAAAAGTGTTGGAATCAGAAATGGAAAGAAGAAACAAAGAGACAAACCTGTCCGAGCATAAAGAGTGGTTTCAAGTGTAGTGACAGCTTCTTGACTTTGCTTGTAGGCATTAACACATTTAATCTGTACAAACAATCACTACTAAACCATGAAAAAGCACACAATGTATTCCGAAATGACATGCTGTATTATTTATTTAATAAAAACATGCATAATGACAATTAAATTCTATTCTATAAATTATATTGCCACTTGTCTTTTAAAGCTTCACCCATTGTAAAATGTTGATAGTGTCTTTATTAATAATTTATTCCTGTATTTGATTTATTTTATTAAACATTAATCCTACATAGCTTTTAATAATGAATCTAGTATGGACAACTTGCATTTCTTTATATGAAAGCACTAAGAAAAATCCAAGAGCCTTGCTTTAGGGTTGAAGTGCTTTTCCTCAGTTTCTGACAAACATATTGTAGTATTATAAATATTTTACAGAAATTGTATGCTCTTCTAACTCGGCGAGCCACATTGTTCTGAATTGCAGGGCTACCCTAAAGTTGAGCCAGATGCAAAATGTTACTCCAGACAGGAGGATGCTGAAGAAAGCTGCACACGCAATAGCACAGGACAAAACAAGGCATTGTAGCCTTAGATTCAGAAATCCCATTTTAAACCGGTCTTGCCTAGAGATGCATTTGGCCACACACTCGAGTACTGAGTGTCTCTATTTTAGCAGCCATGACATGTGTACAACAAACCAGATCAAATCTATACATAAACTAATATTTTAGCACTACTAAAATAGGAACTTCACTTTAAATGTCTCTCATTATAATGAAAATTAAGACTTTTTAAACTACAGTGTTAGGTTTAATTTGTTTTAACTTTTATATTTTATTGAAATGCATGATATAATCTTCACTCTTTCAAATACAATGTCTGTACGAGTTTGTTGTAACAGTGTTACTAGAGAAGTTAAAGTAGAAGCTCTTCGAGTCCAAACCTTTTGTTCATCTTCAGGTGTTCTTCTACTGAAAAATATTGAAAAAAACCCCAAAACAATATAATAATAGTAAAAAAAAAAAAAGAAAACACAGCAGCCAGGCTTTTGCTCCAATGTCTCTTTAGTCAGTTCTTAGTCTCTATCCATTTTTTAAAAAAAGGAAATAAAAATAAAAAAAGACAGTGGTGTTTTTATTTGTAAATTAAAATCACAAAAATATTAGTTACACAATAAAAAATATTAACAACAATTACAGTCTTTGATTGTACAGTCCAGGTGATTATTACCGTCATTATCATCATCATTATTATTATTAATTATTAATACTCAACATTAAAATACAGGACCTTTAAAAACGCAAAGTTGGCAGTGTGCAGTGTTCAGGGACTGTGAGGAGGGCTAAGGGTTGAGAAGCTAAAGATGAGACCAGAGGAGGAGCCGAGATCAGAGTCACTGACTTCTCCCTCTTAACCCCCCAAACCTGGTCCCTGACTCTCGAAAGTCTGCTGTTCCCCTTGGATGTCACACTTGGAAGAGCGGCAGCAGAAAGCAGTCTGTTCTCTCCGGGTGCCACAGCCCTGCCGGAACAGATCACCTGCTGCCACCTCTTGCAAACCGTAATGGAGACTTTACTGAAAGACGACAAGATCCAGAATAGAAAGCAAGCAGTACTGTCTAGTGATTTTCCAGGGTCACCCCAGTGATTATAAACTTCTCATAAACACACACAACTGTCTAAACCAGTTGAATGTGCTTTTAGAGTAAAATAAATAAATTAAAAGGGGAAAAAAGCAATAGTTTACCAGACGAGAAGCTTTAAAAATGAATATAAGCAAACAAGACTTGCAGGTTATTTTTGATAAGCAGATGTTTGTCCACTATTAATACCCAGAGTTGATGACACCTCATACCATGACAACACTGATGTCGTACCACTGCACATTTCTTGCTACACTCTCCCCTGTGTAATAGAAGTGATCATTGATGTCATAAGTATAAATAGGTTTCACTGTTATTTTATTTCCTATGTAGCATACACAGATAACTTGACATTGTAGGATTTTGGGATAGCTTATTTCCCCTCTCCTCCAGTTCTCCGAGGTTCAGGTTTTGAGGGGTTACATCGCACATAAAAGTAGCACGGTGCCACCTCTTGTCGTTTTTAATAACTTAATATTCTAAAAGATTAAAAAAAAAAAAAAAAAATCAACATGGATTATCACATTAAAAAAATACTTTCCTATTGAAATGAGCAGCCGTTCACTGTCGACGCAATACAATGTTTTCAGGCCAGACTTCCTGGCACACACAGAAAGAATGCCTTGTGTTCTTCCATCAGATCAATGAAATTAGTACCTTTATACACAGTGGAACTTACTTTTGCCGTAGTAAGAACCCCGTTAATACAAATGTAATGAGACGGTGCCCGGAGCTCGACTCTGCATTACACCCTTTCCTCTGCACAATCGGGACATCCAGTGGTGTCGAGATTCTTTGCATAATCTAGGTCTCAAACAAGGTATCGGATTGTATTTAAAGAAAAATACTAAATAAAATATGAGCATCTCTTTTGATATATGAAAATGCCAACTCGTTATGTATCCACAAGGTTTTGGTTTCATTTTCGCTAGAAGAGCAAGAGCAATTAGCACAATTCTTTTGTCAAGCAACTTTGAAGTGCTCTTTCAACTTGGTTAAGAGCAGAGGGAAGGGGAAATGGTTGTCAGACTCTGGGCAGCACAAGTATGTATGTACAGATTAGTCCAGTAATACAGCAAAGAGAGGTTTAACTTCCAGTCACTTTCAGCTCATTATCTGGTGCCAAGTTGTTTTAAGAAACACTGAAACTAGTTCTCATTTTTGTCCCTTAACAGCAGAAACAAATAAAAATAAAACATTCTTCAAGAAGTAAGAACCCAAACACATGCTTAGAGTTCTTTGTGGGAAGATTAACTTCCTTGAACTTCTTACAGCTTTAAATCCAATTAAACCTCCTTTTATTTTGAAACATCTTTGTAGAACAAGCAGGACTTTTCATAATTGAACCCTTTGAACAACGTTGGGCCACACAGAAAGATACTGAATAATTCATTCGAAAAATTAGGAACAGAGAAGGAGAATTCAGCTACTTTTTACAGAGGGAGATAAGAGAGCCTTTACCCATTGCTGGTTCAGCTACTAAAAGAGCCAGTGGTTTGCTTTCAAAGGGCACCTTAAAACCATTCTACACAAGTCAATCTTGGGTACAGAAATAAAGCTGGATTAACATATACTTAAAAGTCCAGTCCATTTCCATGTTGAAATAAAGTAGAGCTGCTGTGAAGATAAAACATCTTGCCTCCTCAGTCTTCCTTTCCTAGTTTGTTCTTAAATAAGCAGACAGCGATTTGTTTTCCTCACCAGGTCGGGCATGGCAAAAAAGCATCTCATTATTCTATTCACACACACGTGCAAAGATGCTCCGGCAATTTTCCACTTTGGGGTTTAATTTACTGCCCTCCTTTTGTCTGTGTCTGCTTCTTCTGAAGATACAATTCAGAGCATTTCCTGTCTGTGAAGAGATGCCTGAAGTAGCCATTTCTGTCCAATTCACTTCAGCTACAGGTTATTATTGCAGTTTACAGAGCATTTACTTAAACATCTCCATCTCCTCTCTATAATCTACTTGCTCCGCAGTGCACAGCTGCACTTCAATTCTACAGATCCAATAGTGAACAGAAGGGGGCAGTATTTGTGCTGCAGATGCGGACGGTAAAATACACTTAGTTTTCAAACAGGCCTTCTGCAGATGTTCAAATCAGACAAACGTGCAGTGCAGTGGTGTGTAAAACGCATTAGATTACTTCAGCACATCACAGAATTAAAACCGTTTTGGCTTGTTTTAGATATGACATTAAATTCAGAGTATTTCCTACCATAAATGTTGCCCTTTCAAGGCACCGTTGCTAAATTCCCCATTCGGTGAGACGGAACAGGATTGGCGGTGGGCACAATGACATCACGTGTTCTGCAGGACGCCTAGTTTTGTTTTCTAGTTATTTCATAGTCCATCACAACTGTTATACTGAAGAGTGCATTACTTAGTGTTGCACAGCAATCTGCACTGCAATTTAGTATTTTAACTGCAGGGAACCAATTACCTAAATTAGTCTGGCTAAGTGCTGCCAAGCTTATTCTCACTGCGAGACGGCAGAACCGAGTAAAATTAAGAAAGGAAAACATTTGAGTGGTTCTGCGGAAGCACATTCTGAAAACAGCTCCCTGCTAATTGCAGTGAGACTCACACGTGACCCACAATTGTCCAAATGAATGTGATAAGATTCTGGAAAGCGTTACGCTAGGCTTGTTCAAACTTTTATGTAAATGTTCTTTATCCAACACACTACACTGTCCTTTAGAAATGTAATTTGAAAGTATAAATATAGTTGGTGGTCCTTCTCTATTGCATCATTGCATCATATCATCTTATAACTTCAAGCCTTTTAAATATCTGTGCGCTGCAGAACCTCAATAAAATCAATGGAGAGGAGAAAACAAAGGGAACACAAAACTAGCTCTGAAAGAAATGATCCTGTGGATAATCCTAATCCATTTAGTTGAAAAACTATAATTTTTGATTAGAATACTAATAACACAAATACACTGTGGATGTATCCCCTAAACTGGAATTGCATAAACGCCTTCATTCTTAGCTCAATTATTCACCCTATTTTGTGCGTTTCATAAATTGCATGTTTATAATGCATCACAACACATTTTGTTATGCTGACCTCATGCAATACCTGCACAACCTTTACAGAATGCTTGAACAGTTCCTCGTTTGTCTGAACTTGATACATATTTGTCCTTCATGGTCAAAACATTATGCTTGATGGTTAAAAACATACAAATCCATCTATGAACAATTACTCTAAGCCACTTCTGTCCATTTTGTGAGGACTTTATAGATCAAACAATGTCCTTGGGAGAATTGTTGAAATTGGCTTTAAAACTACGCTAGACTGTGCCTCGGTGACCACCACAGTGACCAAGGCTACAGCCAGGGCAGGCCGAGGGTGGCACTAACCGATTCTTCTGCATAACAGTGATATACTCCAGGCTGGAGATTAATATTACACACTTCAAATAATGTCTGCCGAAGCATGTCAGGATTAACTCCTGACAGTATTCCTTGATCCCGACTCCCCCCCCCTGCATTTTACGGTTACTGAAACTCTCTTGGATCATCACTGCTGCGTTTCATCTTTTGAAGTCGTTCTGCAAAAGTGCCTCCTGGGGCGTTTTGATGTGCTATTATATAAAACTCCTGCCATGCATTCTGCCACTTCTTGATAATAATAATAATGATAATAATAACAATAATAATAAAAACTACAACTTTAAAAGTTGAGGCTCTTTAAGGCGTACAAAGATTCCTTGAATAATTGTGACCCTGGGGCGTCATCTCAGTATTCCCATGGTAGCTCTCTTGAAACACTTACGAATGTTTTAAGTCCTTGTTTCATAACTAGAAGTGAAGACACAGCAGGCCCCCTCGCTGGGATCTGTTTTCCAATCTCATCTCTCACAGGCGATGGCACCGAGATACAAGCCAATATTGTTCAATACAAATTCTCCCCAATATACATACTTCCCTAGTGATTAATGTGATTAGAAGAGACATGACTTCCTCAAGCCTGAAAACACAGTGTGGGTTCTGCTGTACATGCTTGTAAGAAGGAATACAGTATAGGAAATAAACCTAAAAAATCCCTACACAATACGGGTTAATTCTCAATGTGGTACGAGTGTAGGGAAGATTATAATCCTTCATGCAACAGATCAATTATCAGGTATTCTTGCCTTTTTAATTATAAATTCACTCGGAGGTAGTAATTTAATTTCCAATGATATTAATCAGAACCTCTTTCCTGTTATTACAGGGATTAAAAAAAAAAAAAAAAAAAAAGACAGACTGTGCTAAATGTTTTGAATGATCTGTGAAGATCAAAGTCAGATTTAAAAAAAAAAATCTTATCTTAATAAAGGGAAATTAAATTCGGAATCTTGTGTTTTTTGACCGTTTTCCAACCTGCAAAGACTGGACCCAATTTTCACTGTAGGCAAATTAATCTCTCTGTATATATCTACAATGCCCACAGTGAAATTTACAGCCCGTTTTTTGGCTGTATACTCAGATAGGCTTCGCCCAGAATACTACTTCAAATATCAGTGTCTCTGAAATAAAAAAATAATCCAAAATCAGTGGATCACCAGGTGTTTGGTTGCATTAAAACAGTCTAGACTGACTCTCTTTGCAGTATCACCACTTCCCATTCCTCTCATACATGCACTTTTGCTTTCCTTTTTAATACTCTATAATAAAAATATTCTCATATTTAAAAAACCCACTTTTGAATTATCCCGTTTCACATTGTGCTGACATTGCTATAATTTTTTAAAATCTTTTGTTGTTGTTGTTGTTGTTTGCCGTGATAAAAAAAAAAAAAATGCCACTTTAAAATCTTGTTTAAAATAATAATAAAAACTCACCAACTTTGTTTTCCAGTTACCTGAATACTCTATGGTACTGTACCTATAGCACTACAGGCTTTGATAATTAAGAAAACAGAACAACAACAACAACAACAACAACGCTTAAAAAAAACCTAAAATAATAAGAAAAAACAAAACAAAAAACCTCTTATTGTCAACATTATCAGGGAATGAACATTCCATCCTGGCACTTGTAGATCCTTAATGGCTAGTGTATATGCTAGGCTGGCACTCCAGAGATGAAGATTCAGTTGCTCTGCTGACTGAAGAGGGTAAATGGGGGAGTTTGGGCTGAAATGCATCCTCCACTGCCCTCCCCTTGGTCTTGCCTGCTCCTGTGCTATCCAGGTTGTTTGTACGTGTGCCTTTCCCCCCCATCGCAGCTCCTTTACACCCCGGGGAGGAGAAGGAGGAGGACCGCAGCTCTACAATAGTAGAAGTACGACCGAGTTCTCAGCTTGTTCACCAATTGCTCACTCTCCCCCTCATCGCCATTCCCCCAGCGGCCCAAATTGTTCCGTCACAAAGCCAAGGCTTTGGGCCAGTCCTTGGTACCAGCCTGTGTCTCTCTCAGGTCCTGTCAGTCAGGTATATCAGCGTATGAGTTCAGCAGCTGGCAGATCAAGTACCCGCCCCCCTCTCTCTCTCTCTCTCTCTCTCTCTCTCGCTCGCTCTCGAGTGTCCGTCCTTGCTACCTCGCATTCACCAGCTCCTCCCGAAGCCAGCTAGGCAACGACTGTCCCATTTTGTACAGCAGCTTCGACAGCTCAATATTGTGCTCCCGGTAGTGGTCTCTCAGGAAAGCTCGGGACTGGGGAGAAAGGAAAGGAATAAAATAAAATGAATAACCTGGCATCCAGAAATAAAGAACCTACAAGAATGCCGATATTGTTCATCTCGTCATATCTGGGTTTCTCTGAATGCCTCAACATGGCATGCATTGTTTTCATGTCTGCATTTCGCTTGTAGAATTCATCTCCATCTTTCTGAAGAATTAAGACCTCTCAGTTCAGCAAGCAGACTTTGAACAACATTGCTGCCTGAATTTGGAAAGCTTGATTGACAGATTGACTGAGAAGTGATTCCACAGGCACTGCTTTGCAAAATGGTCCAAAGAAATGATTTCTGCTCTCGATGTCAGACCTCCCTAACAGAGAAACCTTGCTTTCAGGTCTAGTGAAGATGCAAAGCAACCCCTGGCTTTGAATGACTGCGTGGGTTCCTGTGCAGGGAGGAAGAGATCACACAAACCCACAGAAAAGCTCCACAGCAGCCGAGTTCTGATGGAGAAAACAGGCTGCTGGGACTTGCAGGGGAGTGTGTCATCAATTTACTTAACAAACCTAAAAGGATAAAAAGGAGCATGCCAATCCACTTATTTTCTATGTTTTCCAGCTATTTTATATTATGTGAATCATTACAAATTATATTTTAAAAGACAATTTCAGAAGTCTTGAACTATTTCAGCAAAAAACAAAACAAAAAATCATGGGGATGTATGTGGAGGCCTTCTACCATTTGTTATTAATGTTCTTATTTAAAGTGTATGTGTAAAATGTAGGAATATTTATTAAGAATAAACCAACAGTAAAAGCCTTACAGTTTGCAGAATATACCTGCATCTATATGACAAGTCTCATTTGAGGAAGCAGTCCTCCTACAGTTATAGCACAGTAATACAAATCGGCCAGATCTTGACCCTAATTAACTGGTTTCAAGATAGCCAAGAACAGTTGAGGTAATTCCAATGACAAAGGAAAACAAAATGTCCTAAGCACCCTACACATATCAGGAGTCTGAAACGTAATTCCTGGAGCATTGTGGTGTCTTTGGGCTTTTTTTCTTCCCAATCCAGCAAAAACTAATTCAATTGGTCTGATTAACTGATTAAATGGATAAAAGGAATACTTCTCTACGGACTGCAATTGTTATTAGTTGTGCATCTTGAATCAATTGCATATGTTAAGCCATCAACTTTAAGGAACTTTAAAACAATGCGTCATAGATTAAGCAACTAGAGTAAGTAGTTGGGATGAAAAATAGAAGATGTTTCGACCCTTCAAAGAACTAACTTTGAGAATGCATAGTTCTGGTTCACAGAGAGGTTATATATAAAGATACAAACATACATCCAAGTCCATCTCGGGATACTTTCTTCCTTTGCTCTTCCCCAGACATTTGGTCTTCCCTCCTTCTAGAAGTTGACACCAAAACCCTTTCTTGGGATCAAACCTAGACACCACCAACAAAATAAAATAATGTAATACAAAAATGAATTACTGTGGAAATATTATAGTCAGAAACTCCTTAAAAACTGATGCAACACTAAGGTCCACAAGGGTTTGAGCAGATGGATGGCAATTTACATAACTCTTCGAACAGATGTTACTGTTTACAATGTGTAATTGCGTGGTCTTGTTCTCTGTGGCAAGGATAATGTTCACAAGCCATACTTTTGTTTGTAAAGAAGACTGAAAACCTGTGCAAAGTAGGGCTGCAGCTATCGATTATTATGATAATCGATTATTCTATACATAAAACAATCGATTATTCAAATATTCACAACAATAAATTATCAATGCATTCTCATGGGGTCCTGGTGCCAACATGGCATCCTATTCTCGAGTTTGCTGAAAAAAAAACTCACAGCCGGGGCTTGCCCTGAGGAGGACAAGAAATTATACATTATACTTAATCACTTCAACTCCAGATGAAAAAACAAAAACCTTCTCAGGTACCACATTTTGAAAATAATGATAATTTAATTTCTGAAATTGCTTTAAAATGTAAATACTGTATATGATGAATGAAATACAAATTGTGTTTTTCATTACCCCTTTATGCTCCTGTGTACTACATATCCGTGTTCAGTAAAGAGATAGGTACAAGTTTGTTTTCTTATGTTTGAACAAACAAAACAATGCAAATGCATTTTAATATAATATTTTATAATAACGAACTTTTGTAATAAATACAATACACTAAAAATAAAAATATGAAACAATACACTGAAACACTAATAATATGCAATACACTGAAACTCATATGAAAATAATAAACAATGAACCGTAATTATCAATTAAAACTCAATCTCTATTAAAACTTGTGCCATCAGCGGCTTGTTCTGTGCAATGTCTTGAAATGTTCAATACAATAAAAACACGGATAAAAACATGGCATGATCGCCGTCATTCAATTCACATTCTACAGTATCATCACTGGCTTTGGGAATGACATGAAACTACATGGTATTGAGGATTTTCATTTGACGTGTGTGTGTACTTCATGGTATTGAAGTGGTCAAATGCTCAGTCCTGTTGTCCTCCATAGCGCCCAGAGTCTACGTTTCAAAAGTCTACATCTAAAATTGTATGTAGAATTTGACATGCCTGAAACATGCACATAATCCACGTGTCTTCCATTGCGGCACACATATGTTCAATATCCCACGTCTACAGCATAACTGAATAATGACTTTACACGGAAACCTGAGTTTCCCAGTTTAAACCAATTCATTTGTTCAATGCTGCGGCTGTCGGTGCACAAGCATTGGCGAGAAACCAATTAATTTTAACTGGGAAATTCTGGTGTGCTTGTATTCCAGGCACTTTTAAGTTATTCTTTACATGTGGCAAATTGCGTCTATGTGTGCCATGACTGATGACAAGTGTAGGGTTACGTGCATGTTTAGGTATGTCAAATTTGAGTTCTAATTTTGGATATAGACTTTTGCATACATTAGCATGAGAGAAAGCTTACATCGGAGGCAAGCAGAGTAAATGCAACACTTTCGTCGGCAGTTGCCATATTCCTAGCAACGTTGCAAAAACTTAGCATGCGTTTTGTTTCTGAAGCTCAAGCTTGTCGGTTGTGCTCTTTTGGAAAGCTAATTCTGATTCACACAATCCACAAAGCACCGTACGGTTATCATTCTCTCGCTTATAAATACTCCCACAGTTTTGATGCTTTCACCAGAGTTTTGTTTTGCGCGGTAGGCTGGCTGCGACATGCAGGTTCAGACATTTTCCCAGTGAGACGCACAGGTGGATGACAAACCAAGTGATGCATTACTGCCACCTACTGCTGTTTGGCATGAAACCGTTGCTCTCACACAGAGCTAGGAATACAGGCCAAGGATATTAGGCGAAAGGGCTCAGATCAAGGATATTAATAAGAATGGCAACATAGCTAAATGACTATTCGACGGCTGAAATAGAAGTCAACTTATTTTACTAGCCGGATTAGTTGAATAATCGTTGCAGCCCTAGTGCAAAGAATTAAATATTTGGTGAAACAGTCATATGTTTCATGACATGAAAAAAGTACAATACACATAAAACAAGAAATATGTTCCCATATCATTGTACCTTTAAGCCTTTTTAAATGTCAATATTGGTGCCAGTGAACACTTGATTATCAAGGTCTTGATATAGAACATGTAGAAATAATGGCATATAGCTGGATGTAAGCAAACAATATAAGAAATAGATAAATGAATGGATAAGCATTCATATTTGATGTGTTGTGCATTATGTAGGCCAAAGCCAATGCATGGGTAATACCTCAATAACCTTTAAAAATGCTCTACGCTTAAAAAAATGCAGTAGGTGTGTGCTTTCACAGAGATGCTGTTCAGAAACATTTGAAAAATGCAAAGCCACGTCCCACAGGATTCACAAGAGGCACTTGGCCTGCTCTAGGAACACTGAGGAGAACATTCATAAGTCCCACAGTCATCTCCTACAGCATTTCTGTTCAGGTACATTTTTAAGCCCATCTCCTGCAGAAAACTGCTACTTACGCCAGGATTTTGTGGTAATTAATGATATTTGTCAACCCCAGAAATTTCTGTATTTTATCCATGATCAGTGCTGGCTCAGTTCTCAACAGCTGTCCATCCAGGACCAGGATCTAAAAACAAAGAATAAAACCAGCTGAAATCCCTCCTCACACCAAATCAAGACACAAGAGGTAGGTGCAGAAGTACAAGTCTGGGGAGATTTACATATACAGTATAAGTAAAAAATGAAAGACTTTTGCACCAATTGTGAGGTAATCTACAGCAGCTGAAAACCTATAGCACAGCTAAATTTAAAATAACTGAAGTTAAAGAAATTAATTGGACAAAGCCCTACTGCAAGTTATAATTTAATTCAGTTATGGAGTCTGGAAATTAATGATTCATCAACATTTCTCTGAGGAAAACCTTTATGACTAGCTTGTTTACAGTATGTTATAACATTAGAAAGATATGGATCTGTACACAACACACACACACACACACACACACACAAGATGGCAGGTCAAGTGCAGGCAATAACACACACCTGGTTGGAGTGGTAGTAGTTTAGCCATCGCTCAAGGTGGGTAGCGTACCAGCCTGGCACCAAGCAGCGGTTCTGTAGGATGCGGAGTTTGAGGGGGGCATCGTGGCCGGCCGTGATTACCTCATGGAAAGTGTACTTCAGTGCTACTGGGTCGTCATGAGCGCGCTGGTGCTGCAGACAAAGCAAAAGCCGGAAAGTGTGAGTCGGGCAGACCGAGCCTGGAGCGAGTGGGTAGTCAGTGACAGCTGGAGCTCAGCCACAGCACAAAGCAAGGTAACAGCACAACAATATGGGAACCATGTGGCATGCCAACTAATCTCTAGTGCAGCACTTGAGGTTTTCAGAAATACGACTGTGTTGGTGTGCACAGACTGGGGATTGGAAATAAACAGATGTAGATTGAGACAGAAACAATTGGAGCATTTCAGTGTAGCGCTTTATGGTTAAGCTGCAATCTCAATGCAATTAATATATTGGCACATCGTGACCGTTGATCACAGGGGACATCTTCTGTCAGCAGTCAACCTACTAGGTCTTGGTACGAGGAAGCCTCTCATTTAGAAGGTTTGAAAGGTTTTGCTTCCCTTCTCTTAAAAATCTTTTCTGTGCAAAAATAAACTATTTCCATAGTAACAATCATAACTCAGTCAATCATAACACTTAATGACCTTGTGGGTTTGACAGTGGCTTACCTGGTACCAGGAATAGGCCCGGTCTGCAGGGTTGATGAGTATAGTGATGACCTTGGCCTTGGGTAAGAGAGAAGCTGCCCTCTTTGGTGCCACCTCCGAATCAAAGTAATTGGCACTCTTCTCAAAGTAAAAATCTGAACTGGTGTTGGAGGGAAGGGGAAAGTATTCCATATACCTACAGGAGGACAAATGCAAAATGTGATGCATTATTATCGATTTATTTTAGTATTTATTTTATTCCTGTTCAGAAAACATAGTAACGATAGTAATTAAGTAAAATGTGTTTTGTTCCAACTGAGGTCATAATTGCTTAATTGAATCCTTAATTGAACTAACAAAGCAATATACCGTTAAAAATCTAGTTAAGACCTCGGTTGGAATAAAAACCAGCAGGGCAGGGGGTACTGCTGGACCGGTTTGAAAACGACTGCTCTGCATCTTTCCAATGCTTCTCTGACAACTTGTATATGATTCCAGCGTGTTACATCCACTTCTGAATCCTGCTTGTTCTCTTGGTTGGGTGAAGTCCAGTGTGTCTTGAAGGCGATGTTAATATCTCTAAATACTTTGTATAAGATGGGCAGTAGACTAACGGGACAATAATTCTTCAGATCTTCTATGTCTCCATTCTTGTGAAGGAGAATGACTGAGTTGTATTGTTCCACTCATCTGTATATATCATCAAGATATATACATTTAATATTGGATAATATATAGGTCAACCTATGAATGGTTATGCTCATTTTGCAAAGGTCTTACAGTTAAATCAAAAATACTCTCCTAGTAATATAATTACCAAATGTTCTCAAAATTAATGAATCGAGAATCAGAAGCTGCCGACATTAATGCTCATAGCACGTTCAATGCTAGGAGAAACAATAAAACTTTCTAATTACTGGATGCAGTTACTTGAAACATTTGATAAATTGAAGATTTGGACTTGCAGAGATAAACTGTGTCCGTAAAGTGAAATGACTCAGCCAAGTGAAGCGAATCAAACACTCAAAATCATGAGCTGTCGTTAATATAATTACAATTCAGATTATTGCTAGTATGAAATGCTTTGATCCATCTGCCAGGGCTTCCTAGTTATTATGGAAAGCCCAGATAAACATTATCTTAATACAAGTCGTGCAGTTTTAAATGTTTATTAGATTTGAATGGAAGCCGTTTATGGTATTGAACTGTACCACATATGTACGTAAATGGACAAAAAGGCAGCAAACAACAAACAAGTGAACAGTTTGCATTTAAGCATTGAAAGATTGCCCCTAAATATCTATAGATGCATATACATACACCTATTATATATCTGGGGCAACAAATAGCGTTATTTTTCCATCCTTTCTTGCTCTGATCTATCCCAAAATGAGACTGGATTATATTGCTTCTCTTGCATCACTACATTAGAACAACAAAAAAGAAAAGGCCGTCCCTGATTAATTTAAAGTGACAGATATTAAGTCCAAGTCACTGGCTTCATGGTGCAAGTTGTATTTATTTTAATGGTTTCGTGCCACATTTCACAGCTTCAGCACTCCGAAGCACTAACCCTTTAGAGATGGGTGATAAATACTATTTATTCGCATTAGAACGGAGGAGAAGAGGAGAGTGCAGCTATATATAGGACTGGGATTCTTCACTGGGGAGTTCCATAGTGGAAAATGCTCACATTCCTTTATGGTGCAGGGTTTCATTAGTGATGAATAGCTAGGCTGAGAGGATGTCAGCCCATTGTTAGCTGGAAAACTCAACATGGCACATTCTGAAACTGTAGAAGTGTCAAAGACTTTACGCCCCTGCTTTGAAATTTTAATATTTGATGGTCCTCTTGTAAGGCACTAAAAAGATGAGGGTAGTTATTTTTATATTATTTAGTACTTTTATACATCTTTATTACTGCACATATATTTGAACCTTCTCCTCCTAATCAAATCGCCTCATCACAGTCCCTGTACACGGCCATGAAATTAATGTAATAACTATAGAGCTCATACCAGTCTATTCCTTTGTGGTAGTTGTGTCCATTGAAGAACTGGATTTCTTCAAAGGTTTCCTTGCTTGGATAATTACTGGTGAGATCAGGATGCATACCCAAGAAGAGATAGAGAGCTGTGGTACCTTCATAAACACATTTTAAAATGAGTGTTAACATTAGTGGAAGCAAATAGTAAAAAAAACAAACAAAAATAACTACTAATAATATGTAACAGAAAATAGGGAAAACAATCATAGTCCTCTATGGCAGGAATTTAAAGTTTTAAACACTAGCAAGTTCAGGGTCTAATACAGAGAAAAATAAATCAGATTAAATCAGTTAGAACATTCAGATTACAATCTTACACAAGCAATACATCGTGTGGCCTGCAGAGGGCGCCTGCTCCATTTCATACCTGTCTTCTGTGGACCGATGACGAGTAGTTTTGGAAATCGGTCACAAGTTTTTTCTTTTGACCAGATATCTTTGTGCCTTTTGTCTTCACAAGGGTCCTGAAAGACCAATCAGAGACGTGCAAAACAAATAAATAACCCACAAACTACAGGACAGAGTTTTTCCGTTGGTAACCAACAGCTCTTTATGGTTAGGAGCGGAACTGCATGAACGCACAAATCTCAATACCCTCCAACCGACAACGGGGACTGTATGGATTCCTGCTGGTTCAGTGGACAATTTTATAAGTGGTAGGCCTCCACAGCAATTACTCCCAAGACAAAAACTGCAACTAAATTGTGCTCTGTAGACGGGTCTTACATGTTGCCAAGCTTAGCGTAATTATCAGCCCAGATAAGAATGTGAGCAGCAATCACAACCGATTACAAAAACAGGCCAGAGGAAAGACAAATCTGGAGGAATCGCCCAAAGAAAAGAGATCCATATTACAGGTTAGGGATTTCAAATAAATAAATAAAAATATGGAATGAAAGACTTAAAACTTCTCTGAATTGCAGTGCTGACTCATTTCACATTCTGGTCCACAGCTGCGGATCCATAATTACATTTATTCTGATTACCCTACGACTCATTATATCTCTGTGGTTCCAGGCCGGCTGCATTAACTGTAGTTCTCTTTATTGCCGTCCTTGCATTGATCATTCTTGTTTCATCCTCTGGACAGTAACTATCAAAGTGCTTTGGGTCAGAACAAAAAACACCTCTGTGATTCAGTGTGGTTTCATCTGCTCTTCACTTGTCAGATGCCCTCACAAAGAAAATTCTACGTTCATTTGCATCAGCACGCTACAGATACAACAAACGATCAAAGATGGGATTTCATGTTTAATTCTCTCGTGTTACAAGGGTCATCATCCGTTTACGGTTAAACTGTACTGGATTCAGATCAACAGATTATGAGCGCAATTAATACAGGGATAATAATTAACTTACATTGCATAAGCCTTTATAAAGAGCCCTTGTTATACATCACCACTGATATTCTATAATGAGTATGATTAAAGTATAGTGCAATTTGCAATTTCGTCCATCTTGTGTAATCTTTGGGTTTCAATATAAACAAATACATACATAAATCCGTATCATTTCATTCTATTCGGGGACAAGAAGGTAAATGAAAAGTAATAAAGTAGTCGTTTTTGATTTTTGTATTCAGGAAAGCTTAAGGCTTACAAAACAATTACAGACCTTGTCAGGTAATGATTATTACAGCATACTGGACAGATGGAGAAACAAGAACAGAGATGCACAGGGAACGGGAGGGTCAGGCAGACAATAGGGCGTTTGTGCCAGGAGGGAGAAGACAAGACTCGACCTGTTTGCCAAAAGACAGGGCAGCAACATCCAGGGAGGCATTCACAAAGCAAACCATAACCCAAGGCCAGCGGGCAGGGAGGAAAACAGCTGTGTGTTATGTGGAGAGTATTTTAATGTATTAAAGAGTTTTCTGCTTGTTTTAAATCAAGAAAAGAAAATCACAACTTAAATTATATGTGAAGCTTGACAGTTACAGATATAAAGGTTATTTAATAATACAATAAATAGCCCCTCCATAAGTATTTTCAGCGATGATCAGCAAATTCAAAACTGGAACCTCTTCGGGTTGTGCAGTCCATGAAGAGACCATGACATTTCTACAGTTATTTTGGTTTTATTTGTATGTATATTAATCTGTATTATAAGAGAAGTACCTGTGGAAATGTGTGCTCAAATATCCTGCTGCATTTAGATTTTAAATAACTTAAGCAAAGGTTACTGCATTGTCAGTCAGGAAAATACCAGAACAAAGTGTAAAATTACAGGCCATCAATACCAATAATTGTAGCAGGGAAAGTTGTTTTATGGTTTTACTGGACTTTACGGTTTTATAGCTTATTTGTCCACAAAGTTAATAAGCTCCAACCTATTGATTGTTTTGAATTCTCGAAACGGCAAATCGATGGTGGATGGCAGGGGAGAATGAGAGGAAAAAAACATAAAAAACCTCTCTGCTGCAGAGTGTAAAAGTGTACCTCTTGAAAATCTTGATTGAGTCTCATCATGCTTGTCAGATCACTGGCTTAGTGGTTTAGGAATCTCTCTGGTTGCTTTATACTTGAATCAATGTATAGCCATTGAGCCTCTGGAATTTATAAAGTTTCCTTCAAGAAGTAGTTTTATAACCTTCTATATCTAACGACATCCATGAAAGCATTTTTTTTTATTGCCGAGACTTCGTAAGTAAAGTAAAGCTTTCTGGCAGAAAGAACATGAGAGTCCATAAATTATGTACTTCACTCATAAATAAAGAACAAAAAATAATAATAAAATAATTCCCCTCTGAACAGACAATATCAAATAACATGCAAATCCTGGAGCCGACTTCTAGATTTTCGATTTTTAAAAGACTATCCTAGATTTGCTAAACTTCCAACTCTACATTTGAACAATACTTCGGTTTCTTACTGTCTCAGATTTCCCATCACCACATATCTTATTGTGTCTCACGCTTACCATACTTCCAGGAATTGCCTTCTTCACAAACCCAGTGCTTTTAAAACCCTCTTGGCTCCCAATAATCAAGATGGATAAACCAGAGAACAGCCTTGTATTTAGATGATACAAGTGTTCTACATTTACTAGGAAGAGGTACCGAATTCCTATGGCTGAGGGAACCCCAACTGAATCGATCAAATGAGCCTTGAACTATACCTTTTAATATTATATGCTTTTATATTCTATAATGTAAGACCTTATACTGTATCTCATATACACATGTCAATTGTGAATTTGTAAAATGTATTATGCCTGAACTGCACTGTATTATTGCACTTTGTATTGCTCATATATTTTGTAAGTCAGCCCCTGGACAAGGGCATCTGCTAAGAAATTACTACTACTACTACTACTACTACTAATTATTAAGAAAAGAAAGAAAAAGAAAAACTGCAGGGCAAAAGCCCCACAAGCTCAGTCAAGGCAGTCTCTTAGTGAGTCAAACCCCCACAACTCAGAAATAGGGCCAACACTTCCTGGCGTTGCCCAAATTGTCTCTGATCTTACCGAAGAAAAAGTACACACCTGTCACTCTTGATTCAAGTGTAACTGAAACATTTAGAAACTTGGAAATGGGTGAGTGCCGTTTTTTTACGTCCAAATCTATCAACTATTAAATTCAAGTGCAAAACCACACAATTATTTTTTCATAGTCCAAAACTGAAACAATGGCTGACTTACTAGCTTACCTTATGCATACTATAATTCATTAGAAAAGGACTGGGTTCATCTGTACGAGCTGCAGTACATGCGTTTCAGCAAAGGAGCTTAAATCGCCATAAATCAACACAGTTTTGGTTATCATTCCGCTTGTTATGGTTCAGATGTGGATTCATTCAGTGCAAAATGGGAGCAGTTTTTTACCTGCCAGAGGGGGTCTCTCTCCTCAGGGAAGATCTGGAAGTAGCGTTGGGCGAGCTGGACGGGAGGCAGAGTCTGCAGCTTCAGATTGGTCCAGGACTGAGTGAATTTGATGAGGTTCTTGAAGGTGTACAGCCCGAGCCGATCATTGCCATAGTTAGACAGGTGGGTCATGAAAATGCTAATCTGAAAGGAGCAGAAAAATCTATTGTTTACAGTTCTTGTGCTTTAAGGTGTAGACCACATACCCCAGACATCCCCTTTACTGTATTTCAGACACAATTTAAAGTATAGAACTTAAAATGTGTATCAACATATACAACATAAAATAGAGAATTTGTTTTTAACACATTTTCATAGCAGCGCTCTGGGCAGAACATTGATCTGGCTGATAAAGTTTGCTGCAAACACAGATCACAAGAAAAGGTTTTAATAATTGGAATAGATATAATGATACCCTGAAGGGGATATGGAAAAAAGAAATGTATTTGTGAAAAGCACTCAGTGTACGTCTTCCACACAGGAGCCAAATGGAACTGAAGCTCACAAGGAAAAGTCATTCCACAAAATAAAGAATGATCGAACAGATAAATAGTAGCTGTACACTTTGCTGTACGTCTTTGTTCCCTTTCTTGGTTTAACAGAAAGTGAAAAAGACATGCCTTACAAGACGCAGAACTGAGGCAGTCCTGTGCACAATGTATTCAGGTGTAACTAAACCAGTGATTGAGTTACAATGATGTGAAGGGGCGTAGGAAGGGAGAGGGGAAAAAAAAAAGGCACTTTCAATAGA
Source organism: Amia ocellicauda (assembly GCF_036373705.1). Classification (NCBI taxonomy): domain Eukaryota; kingdom Metazoa; phylum Chordata; class Actinopteri; order Amiiformes; family Amiidae; genus Amia; species Amia ocellicauda. Next base: position 18,220,145 of record NC_089860.1, read on the forward strand.
GCACATAGAGAGCAAAATAATACAAAGAAATAAAAACACCAGGTGTGCTCAGCTGAAAGTGATAGAAGGAGGTTGCATTAGAGAGTTGGAAGGTTTTCATGTTAAGGGGTGGTAAAAGAAAAAAGCTTCCACAACAATGAAAGGATGCTGTGTTTAGTCAGCTGAGCAAGAAAAAGAGCTGTAAATGGAAAACGAAAATGGAACAAGCAGCTTTTGTTTGCTATTAACATTTTCACTATGTCTTTGAACAGAGAGATTTTCTTCATTTTTTAATAGACCACATACAAAAGTACCAAAATACCTTTCTATACCATTAAAACGTATATACACACACATACACACTTACATCAGCCTTCCATTTGTAGTAAAAGTCAGATTTTCCACAATTTTCATGATTTTAAACTATCTAATTGTGACACAACCCATTTTATTTGTCCTGCATGGTCCTTGACAATTGCTTCTGCATGGATGATTTGTCAAATCAACTAACTGTTAAACAAACACAAATGACTGTTGCCACCTCTGTTGGTGCATTTAAAATACATGTACGTATACAATAAGTTAAAGCATCATGGTAACTTACAGGGTTCAACAGGACTGTGAGGAAGAGTTCCCCACCATTAATGATTTTATCGAGCTCCTTGGGGCTGCCTGGGTATTCATTGTAGAAGATCGTGTGTGTGAATAAGCCACAGGTCTGCCTTGGGAGAACCTAAGAACAGAAAATGTTGGTTTAGATGCAGGATATGATAAACACAGATGGTAGCATGGTCTGAAACATGCATGGAACAATGTCTTTAGCTTAACTACTGGAGTATAAACCTTACATAAGATTTATCTGGGATAAGTTAAAATCTCATTAGTAGTAGTAAGATGTACAAACTACGCTAACAATAATTCATTAACGAGGTTTGAGTTTGTAAACATCTACATCTCTCAAAACGAAGCATGGTGTGGAGCATATCGGCAGTGAATGAGTTAATTGTAATGGCTAGGAGATGAGATGCGGAGAGACTTTTCAAAAGACAAGAAAATGCTTAAAAAGTTAAACTGCACAGTTGCAAGGAGAGCTGTGAAATGCTGATTAAGGGCAGAGATATCGATCTTAAAACCTTGGAGATTTTACCACTAAGTTACAGCTTCAGACTTTCATTAGGAATATTTCACTAGGAAGTGTCAAGGTTGCTGCAGATGACGGCATCACTCTTTAGCCAAGAGCTTCAAATGTGGAAATATTAAAAAGGCATAGAAGGCCATATTTCTTAAGGGAGGAAAAAAATAATGCAAACTCACCCCGTTATTTTTCTCAAAGGGAAAGAATAAAATAAAATGCACACGGACCATTCTATTCTTAACTAATACATGTAGGAGCTCTTAAGTAAACCCTTGAGGTTATTCATATGAAGCTTTCCAATTTCAATGTAAAGCTTCAGAGTCGAATTCATGTTGTGGCAAGTGTGTTGTGAATATGGTTCTACATCCACTGAATCACTTGTTTGCCAGACACAGAGCAATATCCATAATGCTTTTTCATCCAATTTGTTCTTAGCACAATTTATTCCCAAGGTATAAATAGAGCCATGAATAATACAAGACTTGTCAGAAGCAGCTCTCGAATGCCAGTCCTGAGATAAACTGGGTTATTCGCTTGTGCTCTGTAAAATATAATGCGTGCCTTTCTTCCCAAAAAAATAAATAAAAAACGGAAATGAATAAATAAATATATATGTAAATACATTCAAACATAACTCAAAGTGCAAAAAATGCAAAACCAAAAAAAATGCATTTCAATCTATAAGTAATGTTCGTTACAGGCTTACATGGGTTCTTCACAGGAAAAGCAATGTCTTAACCATCAAAACTTTTAATGCCTGATAAGTAGACACACCTGGCCTCTATTTCAACAATGCACTATCTTTAAGTACACCGTCCAAGGGTTTAAAACATTTCAACCTTGCACACTTTCCAGCTCAAAAAAGAAAATCAGGAACATACCAGAACAAAGTGTTTGGAAAACAGCTATAGTTTGAACTCACAGTTTAGTAAAAGGGACTTGGAAAAATGTATTAACACAAACAATTTCAACAAAGCACTCTAGCACTTCAGTGGAAGGCTGAAGTTCTCCTAATAATAACAACTCCCAACTGGCAATGTGCTACAATCTCTTCATTTTTACGGTCAAGTTCATTCTCTCAAAGCCACATTTTGCACTTCTTAAATCAGGTTTACTTTAGGAGGTAAACATGCATCTGAACTCCGGCCCTTGTGATCCACTACAACCATTTTAAAGTCCTCAGGTCTTAGGAACACAATAGAAGAGACTAGGCCCAGGTCACAAATGAACCTCAAAATGATCGTCGAGTCTTTCAGGACAGCTACAGTACCAATTTTGGCAGATGTCCGTGAGCTGCAGGGGTACAGTGGCACAGAGTGGGGCGATGGCTCTTACACTTATTCCACTGTGGATGAAGCCGCGGCGGTAGCGGGCAGGTTTCAGGTGGGGGTATTCCTCTGTGCTGGTCACCTTGATCCCCCAAACCTTCTTCCAGGCCTCATAGAGCTGCACATGGACAGGATACACTCCAGAGTGATGGGGGGCCACTGCATAGCCCATATTAGTGGGGATACCATGCTCCTGAAAGAGGTAAAACTTTATATTTAAAGCATGTTATAGGTATTCATGCTATTTAGAGAATATATCAGGTGCATAGTGATGTGCATGTTTGTGCAGTGAAAGGATAAATGATTTTGTACCCTGGGGTAAAAAAAAACATTGTGCCATTTAGTTAAGAAAAATAAAGTAATGAAGTAAAATGTAGGCTAATACTTTGTTTGGGATGATCATGCCGCCTGCATAGGTTTCCCTTCTATTAATTGGCCCTGAAGAGTTTGTTGTTGCTTTCATAATTGGGATTAAGAAACAAGGTTATCTTCTTGCTACTTAAACAGCTTGTTGCATGGTGTGTGGTTTTAAAATATCAATGTTGTGGTGCCACTTGTGGATAAATTGCTAAACCTCCACAGAAAAAAATAATGACTCAGCTATAGAAGATAATTTCTCATTTCATTGAGTTACATTTTATTCTTCACTTGGCAAAAATGCACTCTTCCTTTTGTTCTGAATGCTAAATTAGGCCATTCAGTCAATAGTTGATATTTTGTAGGAGCAGAGTTTTGAGTATTTACATCAGGTAATGTACAGACTAGCTACTTGAGTTGTCACCAGTCTTGAACACCATTCCTTTTAGTAATGGTGCAAAGCATTGTAGTCACTCTGTAAACACTCAACTCACTTAAATGATTTTGAGGATGAAAGGTTTGGTCTTTTGAAACGTGTTTCTATTATTCTAAATCTGACAGAGACATTTGTCATTGTTGCTTGACAAGTTATACCTTTTTTCATGAGTGACTTTTCCAGGGTACCAACTGGTGTGATTGTCGTTTATTATTTTGTTAGAAGCTTAGGTGTTTATTCCAAGATTTTATTATTTATTTTAAATCAAGCTTGTCTGTCTTATTCCAGCTCTGACAGCACTGTGAACAGCAATCTGTTAAACAACTTAAACACTCCAGAAAGAAGTTCTTGAAAGAATGAAAGCGATCAAGTTGCTACTTAATATTCCAGGGATACCCATAGATGTGTGATCACGACTTCCCCTTCACAACAGGGAGAGCAACAGTAGTGTAAGCATTCTGCAGCCCCAGACTTACAGTGGCAAAACGCTTGTTGAGCATCATTTGTTCTGCTAGCACGGTCTGATTGTGGAAAAGATGTGGCTGCATGTGACTCCACATGTGCGGGAACCACCAGAACTCCTTCACATAAGACAGCAAAAGGTCGTCCCCCTTGTCCTCCTCATCCGTACCTTAAAACATGGGGCAGCACAACCAAGAGGTTACAACCCCCTTACACAGATGAAACATTCATTACATTTCTTTCTACATTAATTACACTCATACTGACTTGCCATGCAATGTTACAGCTCTCACCGTCACTAAGAATGTCCTAAAATCTCAGTCAAAGGTAGACAAACTACAATTTCTGCCCCTCGCTCTCTCTTCGGTTATATTTACAGAAATACCTGTCATTCTGAGAAATCTTACTTCTGGGAAGATGAATCACACTGTACTTCCACCACACAAGGAAGACTTTGAGACTGTGCACAGAGATGATTGTGTGTAACCTGTACACTGTAGCTGAATATACAGAAGCTTTGACCACTCAGAGACCTCGCATCTCACATCTACTAACCACAGCATTAAAGATATAGTTCGGATACAAGTTATAATCTCATGGACTTACCAGTGTGAAAAAACTTTCCTGAGAAGCCAAGATTGAAGGTAAAATTGGGAACATAGGTGCGTAGCTCATTCTGAGTCTCCAGCAGAGCCTTGAAAATACAAAACACATCTGGTGGTCAAAGATACAACAAAATGCATATCACAAAGGAAAAGCCCAGTGCTCCAAACAACCACTGTTATCGTGCCAAACCACTTCCGTCAGACTTCAGTCAATAAAATCACTATATTAAATAGCCTGGCTTCTGCTTCAAGTTTTTTTTTTTTTTTTTTGTCTTGATTGTTCCGCTTGATCTCCATAAGGATGTTTGCAAAATCTGCAGTCTAAAGCACATTTTATTTCTGTCCCATCAAGGCATAATTCATATTTAACATCGAGAACAATAAATTGTCAAACGGTTTGCTTTGATTTTTTTTTTTAAACCCGACTTCTTTCCCCTCTTGAACATTTATTTCTGGGTGCTACAAAATAGTTTAAAAAAAAGCAAAAGTACTTAAAATATTCATGCCCATGGCTAAGTTTATGAATATCTTTGAGCAATAATATTATCCTCTCTGTCAGATTCAAACATTATGTTATAGGTGTCTAAAATTCTTTCAAAGGTAACAAATACAAGGCATGCATCAAGGGCATGAACTGATCAATAGCTTCCCTGTAGGGAAATGCATTTTTTATTTTTTATAAATGGGAGTAAGAGGTGAAATACGATTTTAAAAATGTATATATTAAAAAAATAAAACACATGAAAGCAGCCAATGGATTCATGCCAACTGCAGTGCACACTTTATACAGTAAACAACACTGATTTAAAATGTTGTGCAGAACATTTGTTTTTGTTCTTTGGTCAGAGGGGAAAAAGGCATTCTGGGAGCATGATACAAAGATACCTGGAATCGTCAGGCATCTTTGTATCATCTAATTGCTTGATATTTAAGCCTGTCAGCACAAAACCAGGCAAAAGAATACCACTGCCCTCTGCAGAAGGACTTTATCATCACCACTTGGCATTCATAAACCTGGGGGCTATATTTATATAAACAAAAAATAATTCATTTTAGAAAACTAACTGAAGTTCTTTAATGGCTACAAGGGGAGAGGAAAAAAAAAACATTTCCCCCCCACTCTGTTCCATGTTCCCCCCCAAAAACATAGAGAAACTCAAATACCTTTACATCCGGGACCTTCATGCGTGTGCCCTCTTTGCCGACAAAGATATCATCAATGTCCACCAGCAGGTAGCGGTCCAGAGACAGGGAGAGACGCTTGCCTGTCAGGAAGGACACGGCGTCCACAAAGACCAGTTTGTGCAGCCAGAAGTTGAGGTTGTTGCCGAAGAGGACACGCTGGATGCCGTCGTGGAGCCCCAGGTCCTGCACCACGGAGGTGTGCAGCGCGGCACTCACGCCCAGCTGGGGGATGCTCTCTGCAGACTTGGTCTTGGCCAGCAGCACGGGCTCGTAGGTGGAGTGGTTGGACTGGAAGACGGTCCAGTCATCGCCAGGCAATAGGCCCTGCTCGACCTCGTGAGCTTTTGTGATGAACAGGAGGGGGGACTTGGAGTTCACACTGCAGTCCTTCAAGCCCAGGTTGGAGTGCAAAAACAGCGGGAAGCCCTTTAACTGGGCACTGAGCAAACTGTTCTCATTGGCCTACAGGAAAGCAATTTAAAAATCAAATCAATAGGGTTTCAATCAGACACAATTTCCAAAACTGGCATATTCAAACTTTTCCCAAATAAAAAGAGTTGTAAAATAAAAGGCTGTTCAATTCTACTAATATTTAATTAACAGCTCTTCGCTTTGGGCTAAATAGCAAGACAACATATTATCCATTTTCATTTTCTGCAACATTACATCCAATAGTGCTTGTAACTTTAGGAGCGTGACGTTTTTTTAAATGGTAGTGGTACAATACTAACATTGTCACACTTCCAGTAAATTGAGCTCACATTTCAGATGCACCTTCAAATGTGTGAATTTAAATATAATGCATAGTTTCAAGGAGACAGAGAGAGAGAGAAAGTAAAAATCTTCCTGTTAAAAAAAATATGAAAATTCCCATATAAGGCTGCAAACCATTTTAAACAACTGTGTGTGTGTATGGGGGAGGTGGGGGGTGATAAACTATTTTCGCACTCAAGATGATAAATTGTGTAGGGAAAAATAAATAAACGGTCTTCGGGGAACAGATCATGATGCTTTTATGTTCTCAGAAATATTTCACTTTTCTCTCTTCTACATTGTTACAATTGTTCTGTGTAGAACTAGAAATCATGACTTTAAATCCAATTTGTTCAAGTCACTCGCTTCACTGGTACTACACTAGGAATGGAAAAAAATCATTATAAGTGGGACAACAATGACAATGTCTAATTTGTTAGAATTCAGAGGACTGAATTAAACAGTTTCTCACCGTTATTGTAATTCAGTTTTTCTTCACGCAAAAATGGGCAAAAGATGGTGTATGAAAGTAAAAATGCAAGACATTGTTTGATTTATGATAGTCAAGCCAAGCATTCACCACAGAATAGAGGTTTCTTTCTGCAAATGACATGGGGTCCAAATGTGAAACTGAAATGTCGTTTCTTTCTTGAAAACTATAGCTTATTCAGCCCGAAGAATCCTGCTTCTACCAGCGATGACACTCCACTGTTCAGTCACAATTACAAAAACTCTCACAGGAAATCATGTTTCTTTCAGCCATGCTTTTTGAGACTGCAGTTTTTCAAGCCTTACAAACTTTTGACACTACAGTCCAGAAGACGAAAAGCAGCATCACGTCCACGTCACGGGAGAAGAAACAAAATGAGGGAGATTTTAACCTAGTTCTGCACAAAATATTTGGAAAGATTAAACATCAGCTTGCAACTAACCAGTGTACAATGTTTCCCGGAGAGTAAATTCGATTTTATAGGCTAATCAAATATAATAAGAAGAATTGAAAATGTATGCATTTCAAGATTGGTGGAATTACAGTAGTAAAAAAAAAAATTACTTGATACACACTGTTATTTGTCTTCGAAGGACTTCTCTGATGTTGTTGCTGTAGATAAATGATATGCCAGTCTGATTAAGTACTCCAGGAAAAAAAAGGCTATTCACAGTTGATTGCAGGAAAGTGTTGGGGGGGTCATGTTAGCACTGCGCAAGACTATGAAATTCTTTGGTGCAGCACAGAGGGAGAGAAAAAAAGCATTTGGAAATGAAGCACCACTGGAAGAAATCAAAAGAGCTTCCAAAGGCATGTATCATATGCGATCGTTAAAGTACATCACAGGAACAAACAGTGTGTCATCTTTAGACGGCCAAGTAGCTTTCCACTGGCTACAACACAAACAATACAGCGCTTCATTTAGTACTCATATTTTAATGAATATTTTTGGTCTCTAGTTAAACTAAAAATGTGTGGTATGTCACTATGAAAACTGAATATTTACAGGTAGTCAGATCACTGTGATTTAATAAAACGGAGCATGACTGAATGCTTATTATAGGTGTCAAGTCTAGTAGAGAAGATGGCAATAAAATATGGGAAAAAGCCATTCATGAGGAAGTTAGAGACCCCTTTACCAAACGGATAGTAAAGCCAGGAAGGGGGCAGGATGTGAAGTTGATGGGCTTGTGGAAAGCAGACCAAAAAAAAAAAAAAAAAGAAAGGGGTAATGTAGCTATTTTAAAGATTTTTGGCACAGACATCTCAGCAAATGGAAAAGGTCTGATACAGCAGTCACAACAAGTGTCTTGTATACCTCAACAAAAAGCACATTGTAGTATGTTGCACATGGACTGTGGGATGCAGTAACAAAAAACAAAACAAAACTGAGACACTGTTTGAGAGGGGCCCAATTTATCAGCCTACTCCGAGGTAATGATACAGAGATTTGTACTTCTGTATAATGGAGTAGAAACAGCCATACAGTCTACAGACACTTTCCTATGGTCCATCAACACCTTGTGTATGATTATGTTGCCACAAAAAAAATGTAAATAAAAAGGTGTCAGAGCAATCATACATTACAAAATTAAATTATAGGTTATGAACTGGAGTGAAAGTTAGTGTGTGTGGGGGGGTTAAACCAAGTGCCGCATCAGATAATTGGACAAAAGTTACCACAGCAAACCACCACACCGCAGTCAGTTTCTCTATTGTGCCTGAAAGCAATTATGCAACGAATCAAGTGGCAGATAAAATATTTTATTCCAATAACACATCAATACAGATATGGGATTAAGCACAAGGACTAACAGAAAGACAAGTAGGCTTAAACATGTTTATACTTGCATGTGTAATTAAAGCGAAAGTGCTCACGATTGCTTTAAAGCTGCGATACCCCTTGTGGATCTTGTAGGAACGAGGCCACTGTGAACAGAGGATTGGAACCAGAGCTGCGAGCCTGGGCTTGAGAACAGACCTGCAATTGAGCTGCAGAGGGTCCATGTGTATTCTCAACAGACAGCTCGTTTGCATTACCACAGGATTCTAGGTCCATTATCACCTACTGATGGAGTCGAATTCGGCAAAGGGATCACTGGAGTGTGAAAGTCTTTTAGGTTGTAATGGGATTCAGACAACTATACAGCAAAGAACATTACACTGGCGATGTTGATGTTCCTCTCCACTGAATTCCCACAATGTGTTTATAATATTCCTGATTAAAATATACAGATTTTAAGTTACAGAATGGAGGCTTGCTGAATAACACCCGAATTTAAGGCCACCAGCTCGGAATCCGGTTCTTGTTGTTCCAGAATTCCTTTTGCTAAATCCATTTCCCTGAAACATTCCCGTGCCTGGAATGTGAGCATTACACCCCAGCTCAATCTGGTCTGAGGTAATGGTACTGCTTGTGGTACTGTCAACTCTCACCTGCATTAGCCAATAGGATTTTCTTACAGAGAATAATTAAACTCCTGGCCTATGCTCATCTGTTCCTTGAGGTTTTAAAATATTATAAATGTATTTTTGGAAATCATGGCTCTATGTGTTGCCTTATGTCCTCTGGAGCTATTAATGCGACATTTCCCTTTTCTTTGATATTTAATTGCAATAACAAGCATGATAAAACTATCAGTATTTCCAGGCAATCAATTTCAGCGTCTGATGCATCAGATTAAATAGGACTCAACTCAGTTTAGACTCATGAAAAAAGGCATGCAGCAAACTATCTTGCGGTGTACGATATAAGCCACAAAAGAGCCTTACCTTGAAGAAACCGATTATTCCCACTCCGTATTCCACACAGTATTTGTCTAGTAGCTCTCGGTTCCAGGCATCCAAGTTAACGTATTTGAGGATGTTTTCGTAGATGACCAGGGTGAAGCGGCCCCTGTCCTTGTCCGTGAGGGTGGGCATGTCCCCCTTTCCCGGGGAGATCTCGGTCCTATATTTGAATCGGCTGGATTCCAGGATGGCCACGATCTCCTGGCCAAGTTGAGAGTACAGGCTCTCCACGAAAACCAGCACCACTGGGTCTGTGCGCGAGGTGTCAGCCGGCTTCATCGTCTTCAGGGGGAGCAAGCGTGAGGGGGTGACCTTGGGGTCGTCGCAGTCTTGCGGCGGCCCGTCCCCGGCCGGCTCCAGCTCCCGCTTGACCCCGTAGAGGAAGTAGGCCGAGACGAAGACGCTCACCATGCAGAAGGCAAAGAGCAGCAGCAGGCTCGTCTGGAGCGTGAGCTGCCGGAAGAGCCGCCGCACTCTGCCGCAGAAGTTCATCCTCCCCGCTCAGTACAGAGTCTTTAAGATGGGCTAAAAAAACCCCAGCAGCAGCAGAAACAACTTGGAAAAATGTTAAAACACAGCTCGCCCCACCGCATGCTCTTCATGTCACCATTGCAGACCGATGGTGGGTTGGGCGTGGGAATGGTAAATCATCAGCTTTGGCGTGTGGATTCAGCGAGCCTCAGTGTTCGCCCCACCCGCCCCCCACTTCCTAAGTTCTTGATTTCCTTGCAGATTTTTTAGATGGGCTCGTCTGATGGTTATCTGCAGTTTGCTCTTGCAGGTAACTGTAGCCTTCAAGCGGACACAGGATCTTGGCTCTATCTCTGCAGGTCATCGCCAAAGCATTACGGTCTGTACTTCCTGCTGATCTGGAATACAATAAAGACAACAGCAATTAGCAATTTTGATATTGTATTCTAGCAGGTCTACGCCACCTTCCTTTTTCTCTCTCCAATTCCGTGACATTTGGTCGGCAAGAGTGGAAAAAGACTACCAAGAACGGAGTAGGATAAAGTAAAAGGCAGATTCACCAGATTCCCTAGGGTCAACGCCTTAGTCCTGCGAGAGGCAATACCTATACACTGTAAATAGCACAAGCAGCATCTACTAAAATGAAGCCCATGTCCTTGATGTACCCAGAGACTTAGAATTAAAAGCCAGCAAAGGATTATTCTAAAGAGGCATTTCAAGGAAGATTTAAAGACGAATTCTAAGTAGATAACATGGCCTGTGTGAATTTTGTGTAAATGCTGTATTCCCCAACCCCCCCGACCTAATCAAGTCATTTACAGAATATGTTTTTATAAAATAAGTGTACTGCTTGAACATAGTCCCATTGAATTATAGGGCAAAGAATACGAGAAAGAAACATGAAATAGTTTCCAAAGACAATGCTTAGTGTATCTGATAATGCTAACTGGTTGTATTGATCAGGCAAGACTTTAAAAATAAAATTGATCTTCGTACCCATCTATTAACTTCAAAGGTACAAAATCTTCTTATCTTTCATCTCTGAAGGTAAAGCTTTACAGACAAGTGTGAGAGAAACTTAAATAGAAGGGGGGGCGATGACCTCTGACAAATTAAACTGCTTGAGGTATTTGGATACAAGAGAAGGAGAACTCGCCACAATAATAATGGAAAGTATAACCAAAGGTAAAAATTTCTTGATAAAAAAATACTTAAACAGACGAGAAACAGCTACATATAACCAGACATCAATAGAAGATTAATGTCTGGAGAGCAGATGCCTCTTAAATTGCAGTCCTGTCATTTTATTGAAATTGGAATAATTTACCTCAGTTTAACTGGGATATTCTCCCTTTTTATACAAGATGGAAAAGAAAATCTGACAATACCGCATATCACGTGAAGAAGTGCTGCTACTGCAATTATTTCTTTCTAACAAAGAAGGCATGGTGTTGGATTATAATACACACATCAACCATTGTGGAACAATGCTGTGACTTAAATGATGATGGGGGGAGATGAAAAAAAAAAGTAGTTTGGTTTTACAATACTTTTATACAAAGGTCTGCTTATTCATGTTCTGTCAGCATCACCATCAATATGACCATTGATATCAGTTATCTGAGCATGCACCAATAAAACACAATACAAAAGCAGTCAAATGGATTTAACCACCCTTAAACAAGCATCATTTAAGGAGTAATAAATAATCTAAAATGGAAGACTAAACAACTCAAGTTTTTACCAGAGAAAACAATCCATTATTTAATTTAAAAAGCCAACCATAGCTGTAAGAAGCAGAATGCACACACAAGGAGACTGTATTCCCTCAGGAATGAACAGATCTAGAGTCTCATTTGCTCTGAGGTGTGGGTTAGTGGCAAGCTAAGGCAGGTCTGAGGTGTAATACGAGCAATTCTTCAGAACAATTTGATATGGGGGGGGGGGGATGGACAGACAAAGAGAGAGACAGACACTCACAGTCACAGTCAGAAAAAGGGCAGAAAGGACAGAAAAACCATGAGGTTAAAGGAAAACAGGAGTACAATATAACGGGGGGAAAGGATTTTAAAGCTTCAAAAGACTAGTGCTAAAGCACATGAAAATCGACACCTCTTGGATCGTTGCCTTTAACTTGCTACAGTCTATCCGAGGTATCCAATATCCCCCCAGGAATTTGAGGAAAAAATGTTTTATGAAGTGAAACAAAGCCAGAAAGAATTCCACAGGGGGTTGTCAAAATGAAATGCAGAATCCCAGTCCCTCCACCACAATATCTGTCATTTCAGTTCTATTGTTTAGAGAACGGTTTGCCAAGAAATAAATAATAAATAATTAACACAATGAATCAAATACTTTTGGAATATAAATTTAGATACAATTTTATTTTCCAGAACACAAATTATGTGGGAGGGGGGTGACAGGTTATGAAACAGATACAACATTCAAATAGTTTAATTGAATGACTCTACTACACCTTTAGACATCATTCAAAGCCCTCCTACAATTAAATTTTGATCATCTCATTCCTTTAAATTCAGCTTTGCCACAACATGCAAAGTGTTAGTAATGTGGTATGCCCTCAGGAACAAACATATGTCAGCATGTTTTCTGATGTTTTTAAACTCTGCCCTTTTTGAAGAAAAAAAAATACTCCCTTCATTTTACTACATGATCTTCGCTGATGTCTTAAATTTATTAACTTTGAATTATTCTGCAGCTAAAAGCTCCATTTCAACCCACATCACTGTGCCATATTAAACCTGTCCTGGGGTGGCACAGTCCTGCCGGTTTTATATGGAGATTATGACACATTTATTACATTTATTCAACCGGGTACTGAAGAAGCAGAAATGGAGTGAGAAGCAGGCGCTGCCCCTATGTCACACAGGTACTGGATATGCTGTTGTATGTGATGGCCTTGTCAAGCACCCTGCTTTATGTGTATCTAGCTGGATCTTGTCGATTTCAGGAGTATAATACTCACTCATGCGTTTCTATAAACTCTTTGTCTATGCATCCATGTCAGCTTTTACAATACCTTGTATTCGTTACAGATTTTCACTTTCACAAGAGAATAACACAGTCGATTGTATATTTCTTGGTTCCGTTATTAAGTAAAAAAAAAAGTCACTGATCTTGTTAAATCCATAAAGCCCCAACAATTTAAAACTGATCTCAAAACCTCTTCATATCTCAGCAGTGGAAGCACTGGCCATCAGCAGATGAAGAGATCGCCACACAATCTGTCCCAAACAGAATGGGTAACCATATGGGACTTGGCTTCAGCTCCCCTTGCTATAGTAAGCATACTAGAGCTATTTACAGCTGCGTATTCGATAATTACAGAATGACAGGGTGCAAATTACATTAATGCAGAATGACATTAGAACGGTTATACAGTAAGATGTTCTTGCCAGTTTTTCCACCAAGTCTGAGCTACTATGAACTAAACAAAACTATATACAGTAGCCTATTATGCGTGAACTCTCCTACAGTAATGTTGTAGAGATGCACCCAAAACATAATAAGACTACATTTCTGGGAGTTTAATTATTCAGATGCATTTTTCAGTTGGGGATAGACAACAAAAACAAATCCCCCCCTAAAAATAAGCTGTAGAGCCAGCAGAATCCACCCTGTGCTGTGGTTGCTGCAGCGCACTGACAGTAATAAATGATGCCCCTCCATATTCTAGACAAAACCATGGCAACAACACACTCTCCATGGCAACTCCATAGTAACAGCTCTTTCCATGGCAACCGCGTGACAACATTACTCACCCGGCAGCGAGACGCACGGAGCTGCACAGGGAAGCACTTTGAGTAAAAGGACTTAATAATACATTAATAAACAAACAACGCGTACAATTCTAAAATAGTTCAGATTTATTCTCAATGGGGATTGCATGGTTTTGTTTTTCCTCTTTTTTAATAGCTTGCATCTACCTTTTTGAGAAGAATCAGGACAATTTGGTTCATTGAGTGGAATGCATGGCTGGAGCTCCCACTAATCCATACTATCAAGTCAGCTAACAAAATATTTAATGCTAGAGACTTATATAAAGTGGGTCAAAACCATAGAAGTGAATAATCTGAAATCAATACTTATTTTGATGTAATATACATTAGTTTTAATGAAAAGCTTTTATTTCCCCACTGCTTTTATATAATTATTTAAAACTATAATGATCTACAAATAGTTAGTTCCATACATTTGTGTCACTGTCCAAATTTGTTATAATTTTGGCTCTGTACGCCACCACAATGGATTTGAAAGGAAACAATCAATATGTGCTTTAAGTGTAGACTTTCATCTTTAATTTGAGGGTAGATCCAAACTGGGTGAATAGTGTAGGAATTACACTTGTATATGAGGTCCCCACAATTTTAGGGGCTCAAAAGTATTTGGACAAACTAACAATCATGAATTAAATTGTGAGTTTCAATACTTAGTTGCAAATCCTTATGAATCCATACTGCGAAAGCAACCCAAGACTTTTTTAAGGCGAAGAAGTGGAATGTTCTGTAATGGCCAAGTCAATCACCTGACCTGAATCCAATTGAGCAGCATTTCACCTGCTGAAGGTAAAACTGAAGGCAAAACGCCCCAAGAACAAGCAGGAACTAAAGACAGCTGCAGTGCAGGCCTGGCAGAGCATCACCAGGGAAGAAACCCAGCATCTGGAGATGTCTATGGGTTCCAGACTTCAGACAGTCATTGACTGCAAAGGATTTGCCACCAAGTATTGAAACTCACAATTTAATTCATGATTATGTCAGTTTGTCCAAATACTTGTGAGCCCCTAAAATTGGGGGGACCACATATATAAATGGGTGTAATTCTTACACTGTTCACCCAATGTGAACTACCCTCAAATTAAAGTTGAAAGTCTACACTTCAAGCACATCTTGATCGTTTCCTTTCAAATCCATTGTGGTGGCGTACAGAGCCAAAATGATGACAACTGTGTCGCTGTCCAAATATTTATGGACCAAAATGTATAGTACCTTAAACCAGTACTTTTTTCAATTTTATTTTATTTTAAAGTACCTGGCAGTGAACAAATAAAAATATTGGGCAGAATGTCAGATGTTTGAGTTTCTAACTCGTATTTTGTTTTTGGCAACAAGACATCATGACTGTCTTTTTGTGTATAGAAGATCAAAGCGTTCCACAATGCTTTGTAGGATTTACAACCAAAGTCTTGCTTACTGCAGCTGTGTTGTGTGATGTACATATCAATGCAATTATTTTCGTCCCAAACAAAACAACAGTTGTTTGGGTATTTCTGTTTACATGGTTTGAATTATTAAATATTGGAGTTAATGGGGTCATTCCTTAATACTACAGTCACATTTGATCTATTATAAAGAAAGACTAATAACATAGAAATACAATTTACTTAAAAGACTTGAGTCATGTGTATGCATTTACTTTAAAACTATACAAGATTAAGTTTGTCAACTACTGTATTGGAAATGTGCATTTCCAGATAGCTTTATTTTCTTATCAGATGCTAAAAGAAAAGTGATCCACAGCATTATTATTATTATTATTTGTATTATATTTCTTAGTGCAGTATTCCAATGCTGAATTCTCTCCTGCTTTTTCAGTGTATTATAACCACCAGAGTAGAAAGCTTTCAGACGTTTCCATATATCAGATTGAACAGTCCCTGCTATTCTACATTTTCCTCATCTCTACATGAAAAATAGAAATGTGTCAGTACACTTCTTTACTGCTTTTTCAAATAAACAATGTAGGTTGACGTTACTCCCAATACCCACAAATAAAGCTTGTTATAATTTAGTAAACTTCTTATATTGAACACAGATATTGTAATAAAAAAAAAAAACCTGTCCTCCTTGGCCAAGATCTTCATATCTTTAATATCAATCTCTCAGGTGTTGTACATTCAGCAAAAACACTCACACACTCTAAAGAACACTCAAGAAGAACGACACACAGAATACAACTCACATGGGATTGGGCTGCAACTCTTACAATCTGGGAAGGTCGTGGAATTGTAATCCTAAATCCATAATCCTGTTTATCTGGACTCTTCCAAATGCGCAAACAGCCAAAGACGAGCTTTTAAAACTCATGACCCAGTCTGACTAGCACTGCCACAGCTTGCCTTTTCTGACATTAATATCTAAATAACTTAATGCTCATTATATTTAGATTACTGTGTCCACAGATGCAGAAGTTAATTGGCGTCTATAAAATACCGTATAGGCCTATACAAATTCATCACTCCTAGAAGAAGTTTGTTTCACACCCTCCCCCTTCTTGTCAACATTTTCTATACTTCATGAAAAAATAGAAAGAATAATAATTAACAAATAAATAATGATATGAAGATTCTATGAAGAGACCTACATTCATTCTGACAAGAAACAGTTGTCCAGCCTTTACATATCAAAAAAGCCCCCAAGTACTGAAACGCTAATTTGGCAAAGATTTGTCCTGCAGTTTGGGCATGGGTAGTAGCCAATGAGAGTGGAGCACTCCCAATTCCCATTATCTAATATCATCAATTTCTTTAAGGCACTAATCTCTACTGCACCGAGACCCCGCAAGGTCTGTCTGCCCCCTGCTATGAATGTAAGTGGATTATCGATGTTTCAGCTGTGGAGGCAACTGGCGGTCTTTGGCAGGGGAGGTGTAGGGGGCAGTAGGGTAAGTGCCTGGCTTTTTTGAGATAAGAGACCGGCAGGTTCCCTGAGGGCTTGTACCCCCAGGCAGCTCCAAAAGCACGGTGTCTGAACACTGCTGGGGCCAGAGAGAAGGCTGTGCAAAGCAACATCAAAATGTCACAAAACATAAACCGTGCATATGCTTTATTCACTTCAGAACCAGGGCCTAATTTGTTTTATGTCTTGGATTTCAGACAGCATAACAGTATGTCCTCTCTTTTTGATCCCACCCCCTCCTCCTCCCTGAGGACACTACATGAAAGAATAATAAAGGTGATGACAGTAATGATGACCATAATAATCACAATAATAATAAGTGTTTTAACAGATTTTATACAATGTGATTTATAAAGGACTACCGTGTGAACCATGCATCAAAATCAGCTGCTGCAGTCTTGTATAGTCAGTTTTTGATCTTATCCAAAGGAGGGAGTACAAGGGGATTATGCAAAATACAATTAGTCAGTGACAGAGGCAGAAGTTAAACTAGGAACCTCCTCCTAGTAACAAGTCGTTTTCCTCAGCTGCTTCACCATTTCTGGTTTCTAAGGATTAGATATGTGTGGTCTTGTATAACGTATGTGAGTCATTCTTCTCAGAGGGAATGCTTAATCACAGAGCTACATGTTACATGTTCGAAATATGACAAAACATCCACTACTTCAAATGGTCAAAGTCGGACAGCTTTGTGGCCCTACAGGATACGTCACTAGAGTTAAAGCTTTTTACCTCTGAAAACAGTAATAAAATCTACCTCAATTCATTCATTCATTCATGTTTCTCCCAACTCAGCTTACCCCCGGCAGACATCAATTCACAGCACAACCCCACCAGGGATCTGAAGATGAAAAAAAAAGTTCCAGCTTTTCACGCTCGCTGACAATTACATCTTGTGTGTTAGAAAACACTTCACAAACCCATCAAAATAGCTCAAGAAAATCAAGCATTCTTTACTCTGTACTATACTGCTTCACCTCCATTCGTTTCTGAATACAGAGCATTTGTTTTGGACCACATCAATGGTTTGGACCACATCAATGGCTGCAAGATTCATCATTAATTTCCAGTAACCCTTTCTTCCAGTTGCCTGAAATACTATATTCATCTATTAGAGCATTTACTGTAATTCTGTATTTCAAACTGATTGTTTTTTTTACTTCAAATTAAAATAAAAAAAAAAACAAAAAAAACAAACCCACATTATTCAAGATGTTCAAGTCTGCCAGAATTAGATCACTGGTATATAGATGTCATTCTTCGTGCCTCTGAATGCATATTTTACAGAGGAGGGTGCTGTTGAAATGCCTGGATCTCAAAATGGGATGCAAATTAAACATTATCACTGTTCACTGCTCCTCCATGGACTCCGAGTTGCTAATCAACTATAAAGGTTTCCACAGATTGCTAGGCAAAGATTTGAAGCAATTTGCTCAGTGGGTTATTGTCAACCTGGATTATAAAACAGCAGGGCGCCCATGGCAGCAGGTTGGTGAGAAATAACCCTTTTATTCCATCCCCTTCATTCTTACTGCAAAGCTGCATCTTCTAGAAAGCGGTTGGCAGTTTGGCTCAGGGATTAAAATAAAACAAAAAATAAAAGTAAAAATATAAAAGAACAAAAACATGAATTCATCTGAAATGGAATATCACATTTGCCTGAACAATTTGTGCCTCAGTTTTGTTTTTGCCAATGCCAGGCAGTAATAAATCTTTATCTACATTTAGAATTCTGTTTCATGCATCTATTGTGCTCAAACGATTAAAAGCTTAAGTCATGAAACAGCGGAGTGCCATCTCTCTTTTTCTTTAATTTTTTTTCGTGCCCAATCAGAATGTGAAATGTGATCTTTTAAGCGGCACAGCAAATATTTACTTTAATTTACTTTTCTTCAATTGATTTCATGCTTGTGAAGGACAGAGAAGTCAGATGAGATTTATTTCAAGTTGGATTCTCTTATAAGTGACTTTCACACTTTCAGTGTAACTGTGGAATTATCTTTTTTCTTTGGCTCACAAAAGACGCAATGAGTTCTAAGACGACAAACATCTTTGTACTTTGATTTAAAAATAAATAAATGTACAGCCCAATTCCGAGGAATACTCCCCTCCTGCCCATATCATATCCAACTGAAATTTCACTCCATAAAAGGACCAATTAATTTTAACAGGCTTTCTCCAAACAGTTACTGGTGACTTCCTCTCTACAACTCAAACAGCTGGGCCTAACCCATCTGATCTTCCCTTGGCTTTAACAGAGACCATAAAGTAATTTAGTGGGCCACAGTCATAGTCTTCTGACAAGAAAACTACTTTTTTAATTATTCTCTACAATGTCGTTAAGGGAATAAAATGTAGAAAAATACTTCTCTGTAACACTGAACTGCAGGATTAACCCATTTCCAAGTTTTGCCTGGCACAAGGGATCTTTTAACAATTCACGGGGTGTGTGTTACAATGCAGAGGAATGATACAGCGAGTCTGTAAGGAATTGTCAACATTATGTAAATTGTAAACGATTGACACAATATAAGAACCACTCATTAAAATCCCTGAGCTGGGGCAGCTGTTACAGTGAAATACCTTCATTTTCAAGCTAATTAGGCTGCCTACTGTAGGAGCTGGATCTATTTTTAGACTGTTAAGAGTATTTAAGAGGCAGCAAAATATCACCAATTTGTTTTGGAAGCATTTCTTTTTCTCCTCTTCTTGGAAGATAAGAAATCACCAGTGGGAAAGAAACAAGAGATTTGATCCAGTAAAATACTGAAATTTTAACTGACTATGTAACTTTAATTAAAACACACAAAACACCCACAATTATTGATAAATCTACATTTAGAGTAAAACTACTGCCTTACATGTCCTAATCATCTTCCACACTAAAAGAAACTGAAAGCTCTTCAGTACACTTGCAGCACCATGCTGGACTTAACCTGCAGTTTTCTGGGCAGTAGAAGTATTTTATCACCTTTTGTACCTGTTGTATACACAGCTTTAATATTTATCTCACAGACAAAGGAAAAAAACCTGCAGTTGTGCAATGGTGAGCACTCAGGCAGCTCTCCACAGCACCCTGAAAGGTAATCATTAGAGGGGCTTGGTTTACACAGCTTGATGGGGCCTTCAGGCAACAGAGAATGGCATTCTAGAAATGTGGAACCCCAGAATTCGGACGGCCTCCATCGAGCCCAACTCAAAAACATGTCAGGTCAGGGCTGGGGCAAGTGAACTTACAATTTATATATATGAGGTGAAAATGGATATAAAATAAAAATAATAATACGAAAGCCTCCGATCTGTACTGGGTATCCATCCAGCCTGCAAATAACACCGGCTAAACCATTTTCTGCAGCTGCAGCACTGCTTGGTTTTATTAGATTTGATTAGATTAGATATAATATGATTCAGACAAACCGGATTTCTCTTAGTGACTGTGTGCTTTTCCACAGCCTTCCAGCATTACAGACTAATAGGCCTAGGTTTTAGAGAAAAGAACTGCCGGGGCCGGATAATAAGCATATTAAACAGAATTCCACTCCACTTCCAAAAGGGGAGTTTCCTTTTCTACCTTACTGTCTATTAGCAACGTCACCGTTTGTTTATTTTTGGACAGTGGGGAACTCTCTCGCCACCAGGGCTTAAAAAATGTATCGAAGGCTCAGCAATTTCTCCATCGGCCAACGCAATAAGCCCGTTTAGCATAAGCTCTTTATATCTTTAGCGTTGTGTAAATACACATTTTTATCTAACATTGTATTATCCAGGGAGAATACAGAAAAAAGGGATGTTCCATTTTCACTTCTTTACCTTCCGTATATATGCTTACTAGACACGCCACACACAAACGCAAAATGAAAGTGTTCGTCTGCATGTGGGTGCATCTCTAAGAGTAAACACACTTGATACATTTAAAATACACCGCTACCTTACCTGTTATGTTTCTACTTTCTCATTGGTATGGCTTGCACTGAAATTATACACTTTTCCCCTAAAACCTAACCTTATACAAGGAGAATCTATTAACCTCACTGCCTTCAGTTAATACCCAAGCCTTGCAAACAGAAGGTTGTATTTGTCTATTTTCTGGCTTTTCCACGCTTCAGTTGTCCTTAATGACACATCTTCAATCTAGATGTGAACAGTAAATATGCACTCTCTTCCCCACTGGCTTAATCTTGTGTTAAAATACAACTAGAAGACCAACATCACAGTGTGCCATTATTTACCTTGAGCTGTATAATTTTCTTCTCAATATTTACTTTACCTTTTAAATTGAGCACTCTTGAGAAAAACAGAGTAGAGTTTGCTGCCAGGGCAGAACCTTGTCTTCACACACACAAACCCCTACACCCCCGAGAGAAGCTCAAGTGTCTTTTGGGAACAGAGATCTGCAGTATGAGGCCCAATAATACAGCTAGACTCAAGATTTTTTCCCCATAAATTGTTTGGGGGTGGGAGGGTGAGATGTTTATTTATTTCCTCACAAGAAAAAAACACTGTCACCATTTAGAAGGTTTGCACACCTAGAGATAAAATTGTAAATACAGTAAATAAAAATAGTTGATTTGTGGAACATCATATTCCAAGACCTCTTACACAATGGAGAGAAAAGGTGAGCTTAAAGCAATGCATTATCTGCACACACACACACACACAACCCAGCAGGCAAGTTCATTTAGATTTAAAGGGAAATAAATAGGTTCATCCCACCACCATTTATCTAATCACATTTCATTGAAGGGGCAGAGCATTTGAAGTAATCGATCTTTTTTTGTTTGTAAAAACTCTTCTCTTTATATTAATCAATGTTTTAGACAGTACAGAAACTGTTGTCAGAAGAATATTACATTATTGGCCAAAATGTCACCAGAATAAAAGTACAAAGATAAAATGTCAGTGTTAGGAAGCTAGTGCCAACTTTAGACTACCATGTGATTAAGTATTTCTGAAAGATATTTGAAGGATTTATACGATAAGCTACTATTTTTCTGCAGTTAGCTCACAGAAAGAAAAAAAAACATCTCCAGTGAGAAATGGATGGATTGTTCCAGAGTGCAAATGAAACATTTCCCAGGATGTTAAATTGACGAAATAGAACCGACGTGTTTAGGAGGGGAAAGTGTATAACATACATACATACATAGTTAATTGTGCTCTGGCCATAGAAACCTTCCTGTATCTCCTGGAAGTCCTATGAATCTCTATAGCTGTAATTTTGCAAAAAGTCCAAGTCTTTTTTTTTTTTTTTTTTTTTTACTTAGAAATTTAGACACACACAACAGGTAGAAGTGCACGTTTTCCAATTATGTATAATATCTTATAATACAAATCCTTCCTTTGTAGACTAGATGTTTTTCTTTCCATTCCACTTCAATTAGACAGACAGTGAACTATCTGTTGCTTTTCTTTCAGCATTTCTTTGATTTCCTGAAAGGAAATGACAGTATCTGTAGTAGCTGCTGGGGTTGATAAGAGTCACCTACAATAGCACGGATCCTCAGAGCTGAGTGTATCGAAGGGACCCCTGAAGCTCTCATTTTTGAGCACCAAGGCCCCGTGACCTTCATACTTTCAAAGCCACTCGTTCTGAAACCTCACATCTTATCTTCCGTTTTTAAACACAAAGTTTTATCAAAACTTTGATATGATGGTTCTCCCCCACAAGTGGTTTTCAAAACTGTACAGCACAGACTACAAAAGCCAACAAAAAATGTTTTTCATTCCAACTGTATTTAAGTCTCCATTCACTACAGTCTTCAATTATTGATTTTAAACAATAACAGAGACAATGCCCAGTCAAAGCATTTTAGCATTATTGCCTCACTCCTTTCCAGGAATCTGAATGATTTCATGTGGGTGTCATGGTTCACCATCATGAACTTGCACTTCAACATATTTCCACACTAATGTCAACTGTTCTGAAAACAGCTGTAACAGCTTTACTTTAGTCCTTGCATGACAGTGGCAGGATAGAAGCGTATACAGACACGTTGCACAGTATAACATGGCATTTTTTTTTTTCGTGGCCAAGGAACAGTGCTCACACTCCAGGTAACAAAAACCATGGGGTATTATCTTTTATTATTGTTGTTCCAGCTGAGTTCTTAGCTAACTAAGCACGTTTATTTAGTTATAGAAATGCAATCCTCCCCCCAAATGATTTACCATTAACAGACCCCCTCAAATAATAAAATACAAAATTAAAACATCTCTGAAATCCTAAGGAATAGCTTATACTCCTACCTAGAAAATAATTAAAGATCACACAGCTGAGAAAGATGAGATCCTAAACATTTAAAAAGGGAAAGTATAAATATTGTATTGAATTAAACATTTCTGGTAAAACATGTCCATCCACCCAAATGGCAAAGGAAGTATGAATGGCCCTTTCACTTGAGAACACTCTAAAGGTACAGTATGGACCAAATGGTACCACAAATGCATAATTTTACAAGACTGATAAAGAAACAAAAAGCCATAAAGCCATTATGACCAGTACACAAGCACACACATTATTCATCATCATGTTTCCTTTGTAAAATGGCATGATTGTTTTCAGATGAAAGCGATACAATAATGGCCATATAAGGAAGGCAAACTGAATAGTTCGATAAGACTATTGTCTCATTCTGGTTATTTGTGAAAGGGCTAGTTTACCCATGACAAGATGTCTGGCATTCTCACACCTAGACAAAATTCTTCATATTTAAAACACTATATTTGTGAAAGTGTTTCTAGTGATGGCCTCCACTTGGAAATTGTATTAATTAATTTTTTCCACCTTGAACAGGCTTGGTAAAGGCATGTAAGGTAGCATATTTCCTCCATCAATTCAACTGCAGACCAGAAGAAAAGTCCCTGATGCACACAGCACTTAGTGGAATCCAATTGCAGACTAGATTAAAAAGGGCCCATCTAATGTGAGAAAAGGGGTGATACATTTCCTATTCCCTTGACTCAGTAGTCTATGGGCCATATGTAATGCACTTCCAATTCTCTCTCTCACTCACACACACACACACACCACTTAATTAGGTACAGTGACCTAATAGTGAGTTGCTCCCTCTTTTGCCCTCAGACCAGCCTGAATCTGTCAGGGCGTGGACTCAAAAAGGTGTCAAAACCATACCAGAGGGATGCTGGCCCATTTTGACCATTACTCTGCACAAGGTGTGTCAGTCTCCATGTGCCTCTTTCTGACCACAGGGCCGCCATGTCTGGATGTTGTTTGGGTGGTTGACCAGTCTCAATACACCCATAACACTGCCTTGTGTAATAATACCAACAGGGTTGCCATTTGTGACACATTCAAACTGGTGGCTCTGTCCCATTCAAAGTCACTTAAATCTTTTGTCTTTCCCATTCTCCCTCTGAATTGCACACACACAGAATCCCTAGGTACCTGCCTACCTGCTTTAAATAGCACAGTCTGAACACGTGATGCTGTCACTGACTGCACACTCTGTTTTTCATGGAAGGGGGAGGTGTACCTGATAAAGTGGCCACTCAGAACACATGCACACACACACCTTTACATCTTCTAGGCCTCAGATATAGATGTATTATTATTATTATTATTAATAATAATAATAATAATAATAATAATAATAATAATAATAATAATAATAATAATAATATTTTTATTTCTTGGCAGACGCCCTTATCCAGGGCGACTTACAACATAAGTGCAAACAAAGTGCAAAAATACAGCGAAGTACAAGGCATGTAGCCCCAATATATATGTGCAGTCCGCACCCAGGGACTTAGTGCAAGAATAAATGTATTTAGTGTGTAAGCAATGTCTCCATTATATGAACAGCAACTAATCTGGAAATGTTAAACTTAAGTCTGGAAATGTTTCCACTGGAAGGAGTGAAGAAACCTACTATAATTCCAGTCCCTAAGGAAGATCTGTCTACTGGATACACCTACAACCCTACTGACCCCCCCCCCCAACATTAAAAATAATAACTATAATAAACTGGCTAACTATGCCCCAACCTCTGTCACTGGAGAAAGCAGGGCCCAAAAGCAGTCAGTGGATGCCTAGCTCTCAAGCTATGACACACAAAGCTACTCCAGATCTAATTTGATTTACAGTGTCTATTCAGCATGTGATAGAATGGACTTAACCCTTTCATCGCCGTCTTTCTAGCCTGAAGCCAGCTGTTAACACCACAAGCACACCCATCAATCTTGAACCGCACTCTCACTGGGGTGAGGTAAGAATGCAGAAATTCTGATACTTTCTAATCCAGGGATCTGATATTCCTGAGCACCCTTCACATTCATGTGCTGCTTTCTGATAATAAAAACATCATGTAAATGAATGAATAAATGACAACTGTGCACCAGAATGCTCCAGATGGTTAAGTAAAGTAATTGCTGCAATGAGAATAAAAACAAATTATGCAAAAAACAAATGTGTTTCTCACCATGAGCTTGTGCTCTTATCAGTAGAAAGAAAGGGCAGGCATAAATATGAACATGCCAGCAATACTTTTTATACAAAGTAACATATTATAGTTTTCTTTACAGCATGAAGACAAGCTCTTTAGGTCCATCCGGCAAACGATTCCCATGATATTCAATATTTTGTCAAGCACCTCCAAACATTCAAACATTATGAATATGCATGAGCATCCATATTGCTTTCAACATATTAAAAGTCCTTGATTCTGCATAAATATTAGATAACAGGTGATACATACCAACCAAAATAAGAGAATCTATCTGGTTTAATATACATTCTGAGGTAAAATAATTGTAAGTTTACATTCAGGCTGTATAAATCAGAATTCGGAGAAACCATTTTCCTTTAATCATTACTCTTCATTTTGAATGTTCATTAATTTAGATATCAATGCTCAAATATGTGGTCAGAAAGAGAAGCCTATTGAATAACTACACCAATTCTAACAAAAGCAGGCAAATATCTGCTTAATACAAACTATTATTAACTTAATATATGTTTTTAAGAATGCAGGGAATTCCTTAATTCAACACAACATTATGAACTTTGTTGAGACAAGTCAGTGATTCAGATAATTGAACACAACTGCAACAAGAGGATAGAAATGTGAAATCTGAGGCGGATTCACATTTTAAAATTCAGCTTATTGAAAAATACAAAATAAATGATATACCACACTACTTATGTACACTACATAATATTTGAACATCAAACACATGCTATCAATTGTGATATGGGTGTACTTTAAGCAGATCGAAAATAATTTTTAAAATGCCTTTGACTCAAAACGATAAAACGTCTCAAACGTGGACCAGTTTCCACTTTGTACACTGTTTTTACAGACACTAATTAACCAAGGCAATAAATCACACGGGAAAATCCCAGCAACATTAATATTAAGCTAGGTGCTGGCATTTTGTATCTGCTGCTCAAAGCAGACAGTCCTGTATGAAATCAAAGTCAATCATAAAATATATGCTGTATGCTACTGGGGAAAAAATAGTGAAGTATTCAAAATCTTTACCCAAAAATAGACATGATATCATATTTAATGCCCACCCACAAATTAGTGCCCATGTATTTTGGTCAAGAAAATAGGCCCTGTTTTTGTTCAAGGTAAATTAAACATAATTATTTCACAATGACATTTTATTTTTTTAAATGTCAAAAAAGTTTTCAGATAACAAATTAAGAGACATTGTCTAAGGATGTAGTACAGAAAACCCTAGATCTTCGTCAGTGTGTATATGATATACACTCACCTAAAGGATTATTAGGAACACCATACTAATACTGTGTTTGACCCCCTTTCGCCTTCAGAACTGCCTTAATTCTACGTGGCATTGATTCAACAAGGTGCTGAAAGCATTCTTTAGAAATGTTGGCCCATATTGATAGGATAGCATCTTGCAGTTGATGGAGATTTGTGGGATGCACATCCAGGGCACGAAGCTCCCGTTCCACCACATCCCAAAGATGCTCTATTGGGTTGAGATCTGGTGACTGTGGGGGCCAGTTTAGTACAGTGAACTCATTGTCATGTTCAAGAAACCAATTTGAAATGATTCGACCTTTGTGACATGGTGCATTATCCTGCTGGAAGTAGCCATCAGAGGATGGGTACATGGTGGTCATAAAGGGATGGACATGGTCAGAAACAATGCTCAGGTAGGCCGTGGCATTTAAACGATGCCCAATTGGCACTAAGGGGCCTAAAGTGTGCCAAGAAAACATCCCCCACACCATTACACCACCACCACCAGCCTGCACAGTGGTAACAAGGCATGATGGATCCATGTTCTCATTCTGTTTACGCCAAATTCTGACTCTACCATCTGAATGTCTCAACAGAAATCGAGACTCATCAGACCAGGCAACATTTTTCCAGTCTTCAACTGTCCAATTTTGGTGAGCTTGTGCAAATTGTAGCCTCTTTTTCCTATTTGTAGTGGAGATGAGTGGTACCTGGTGGGGTCTTCTGCTGTTGTAGCCCATCCGCCTCAAGGTTGTACGTGTTGTGGCTTCACAAATGCTTTGCTGCATACCTCGGTTGTAACAAGTGGTTATTTCAGTCAAAGTTGCTCTTCTATCAGCTTGAATCAGTCGGCCCATTCTCCTCTGACCTCTAGCATCAACAAGGCATTTTCGCCCACAGGACTGCCGCATACTGGATGTTTTTCCCTTTTCACACCATTCTTTGTAAACCCTAGAAATGGTTGTGCGTGAAAATCCCAGTAACTGAGCAGATTGTGAAATACTCAGACCGGCCCGCCTGGCACCAACAACCATGCCACGCTCAAAATTGCTTAAATCACCTTTCTTTCCCATTCAGACATTCAGTTTGGAGTTCAGGAGATTGTCTTGACCAGGACCACACCCCTAAATGCATTGAAGCAACTGCCATGTGATTGGTTGGTTAGATAATTGCATTAATGAGAAATTGAACAGGTGTTCCTAATAATCCTTTAGGTGAGTGTATTTATATAATATAAAAATGATTGAAACCTAAATACATGGAGAACTAAGGTCATGACTGTCATACTCAAACTGGTGTTTTCTCCAGCTTTGCTCAAGCTTAAATGCGGTATGATTAATTTAGAAGCCTTTATGCAACTGTAATAGCAGTGCTGCTGGCTGCAGAATTTCTTTCTACATCGTCTTCAACCTTTCCTGCATTGAAATATTAAGCCAAACAGGACAGGAACTCACAACCATAGACTGCAGCCCCAGCCTCCTTTTTGCTGCCCTGTTTTCACTTTCAAACAAAAATAGGGATGTGAAACTCTTGATGTCAAAAGACGAAACTCAAGTCTTTGTCTTGTTAAGATTTAGAATTAAGTTATTTATTCTATTACAAAGGTTCCATGTCACAGGTAGCAATAATTATTGTACTGTACTGTGAAATGAAAGATTTCCAGGACTGATAGACTCTAACCGTCACGGTCGTCAAAACACTGCAGACAAAGTTTGCTCCTCTTCATTTGTTAATTAATGCATGCCATGTGTACTGGAAAAAGAAATAGGCCCATTTACTTAATAATGCGTATTGATTTAATAAAGAAAGCTGCTTTTCCAGAAGTTTCTAAAACACTACAGCTGATCTCCAGAACACATGGGCCAGTTGCTGTCCCAATTAAAATAAACCAAATTAAACTCTTTGAACTTGTCACGTTTGTATTTGTACACCGTGCTTAAAGCTTTAGATTTTCTGTTGTTTTTGCATATCCATGGACATGGGCACCAACAATTAAAAGAGAGAGGAAGTAAACTAAATCAATGCTGATTAGCAGCCCAATAGAGGAAATGAATACATGGGCATGATTTATTAAGCCATGGCTATATTAGTTCTTGGAGAAGCAGAGTCAGAACACAAGTCCACTACCGTCAGGTCAAGTCTTTTCATTTTAATGAGGACCCTTTTTTTGGCAAGTCTGAGGATCAAAAATGATCAACCAACATCTTTTATAAATTATCTCCATAGGTCTGTACATTTCAGAGGAGATCTGTGATTTGTCTAGGCGTAAAATAGTCAGATTTAACGTAAAAATCATTTGGACCCATTTAGAGTTAAATGTTTTACATCAAAACATGAAGAATATTTACATCAAGTAAATAGGGTCAGGACCATTTATTGGACCGTTTATAGGTTATGTTTCTAAATGCATTTACTCAAGGATGAGAATATGGCCGATTAACAGATTAATGACTTGGACAATTTGCAAAGCAAAAATAGAAAATAACCTTCTTAAATAAATACAATCTGTAATAATTATTTAGAAAAAATAGGATGCATACTACAGGGAATTAATTCATAGGAAAACAAAAATCAAGGTTGAGTAAGTTTTTCCATTGCGTAGGCATGCAGATGTGAAGAACAAGTCAAGAACTTCTGAAAGACTTCCACTTGATTTATTTAACTAATTCTTGTCCTGCCCCACATTTAAAACATTGAATTTCTCTCTCTGCCAATTTCCTGGGTGTCAGACTCCAGTTCCATTTGAGGGGCATCAACACCCTAAGCAGAGGATGCTCAAAATCAGTAAAATCGGGTGACCATTCTAGTTAAAAAAATAAAAAGAACCTACATTTTTTTACAGTATCCCTGTCCAACAAAACAGGGAAAAAGTGCCATGCCTTAATAATTAATTCCTAGCTTTTGAACGGTATTAATAATTAATGAAAGTTTTAAATTACCCCCCTCGAAAAACATACATATAAAAAAAAGAAACACCCAATCTGTTTTTTTTTTTTTTTAACCATCATTAAGATATGAAATATTAACTTTCACTCTAATTCAAGATGGCGGGTTAACCATACAGCGTCCAATAGCCAGGGACCTGCATTATTCAGAGGTCTCTTCCAGCTGTTTTCCCTGATCTGACTCAGTGTAAGCTGGGGACAGCTTCTCTGTCAAAGCAGTTCCACTCCCTTGAAATCAGAGCTGGCGTGAGCTGCAGCTGACTTGCTGAAACAATGAAGGGGACCCACAAGGGAATCCATTCCATCATGGACAGTCCTTTCTTATTTGTCAAGTGAAAATGACATTTTTCCACCCCATAATTAAGGGAAGTATTTATTTATCTTAAGTAAAGGCCTCATACTGCATTCCCTCATCTCATCGATTGCCAACCCAACACAGTGAAACCAAGAGACAACCCTGAGACCATCTGTAGTCCGTATCTGCCGTATAATCCGTATGAAAGTATTGGGAGTGCCAGGCTTTATCCAGAGATGTTGCCAGCAAGCTCCTGCATAACAGTATGGGAAGAGAAGGGAAAAATAATAAGCAATGCAAAGTGAAACATTTTGGCTAAAAATGTGGAATTTGAAAATGATCATAATTGTTAACATAAAAACAAGCCAATTGGATATAGCATCATTATATAAAAAAAAGTCAAAGGCCACCTCTTCACTGCCATTGTTTTTAAGACTATGTTCACAGATTCCACACGGAGAGCCCAATCCATCTGAAAACCAAAGAGTCTCTCATTCACACAGTGCAGATCCACACACACACACAAATTCACCTAGTAGTGTCATTTTGTATCGCCCTGGCCTCGTCTACTACTCCACTCAAAGGTATGAAAAAGAAAGTGCCGGTTGTTTGGTTTCCCATAAATGCAATTACATTTTCTTAGTCCATCACCTTTTCGATTATTCTGAAAGGCTAGCTTCTCAAATGAAGAAAACAAATACATATATCTAATGTTGACATTTAGTTTTAGGTTGCGCCAAAATTGCGTTGTATGCAAATCCAAAGTTTAATAAATATGAATACTCCATTAAAATAACAAAATCACAATGGTTGATCCTTCCCCCTGATATGAACAAGTTGGCAAATCTGAATTTATCAGAACATGACATGATAACACTGCTTGTGGATTTCCCTATACATGTGCACATTTTACTGAAGCTTTCCCAATGCTGTAACAGTATTTTCAGAGTATTGGCACGAACATTAGCACTAGGTATATAGAATTACATTATGGAAATTCTGCATAGTACTGTAACTCAGTAGGGAGGGATGGGTGGGCTAGATGTGAACATGTTGGCAGCTTTCTGCACTTAGCCATGAGATCAATCCCAGACTTGAGAGAGGGCAGCGAGGGGTCAGCTCCCAAGGGAGGATCCTCCTTGAGGCTGAAATCGCAGTTTTCAGTGTCTGTAGTGGGCCGGAGGGTACAGACAGTCAGATGAGGCTGTTTCCCTGCAGTGTGATCACGCTAGCTAATCTGTTCTTTAGGAACAACATCCAAATGGTTTTAGACAAAGCTGTAATAAGGTTATGAGACTAACAGTACTGGGGGGCAGTAATAAAAAATGTTTACTGTCAGGCTCATGATATAATATCAAATTCAAAAATATCCTTGAAAACAAAAATCGATGCATGATGCTATATTGTATTACATAAAAACTCCCCCCTTGTTATCAGGTTTCTAATGTTTTCTTCTATGCTAACCCATTTCCCATAGGTATAGGTATTGGTAGCAGGACAGAGAACCACAGATGAACAAATATTAGGTTTACACCATGTACATTTTTTGGAAAGGGAGTCTTTTTTTTTTTGTTCGTGACTGGTCCGAATATTGTGTTCTGAATCTGCAACAGCCATGTTACAGAAAATACCTCTGGATGCAGGCATTCTCCACATAATATAACATGACAAACAACAAAAGACAACTCTCTCATGAGTATGGAAGGGGAGAGAGGGCAATGCAGCAGCTTTGGAGGTAGACAATCTTTTTCAACAGCTGTCAACTTAAGACCATGGGAAAAATACAGGAAGGTTGGGGGAAAACAGCCAATAATAATAAAGTTTGACTGCTCAGATGAATGGCTCCAGCCTGTGTCAATAAGGGAACAGGTGAACCGAAATTCCAGAAAGTTTCTGAAGAGCTGACATTTACCCTTTGGTTTAAGGTTTAAGTTTAAAAGTTCCTACTTCTAGTAATCCAACTAATTATTTGTGATTGAAGGATGGGTGCTCAGAAGAGGAGGAGGCTGAGGGCTTTATGTGCTACACCACATAACCCTGGTCCTCATGTTTGTTCAAAAAGGTCTTGATTGCACACAATAACATCAGATCTAGAATGACGGGAAGTTTATGGTGAGGAAATAAGCTGAAGGCATCGTTTCCTAAACACAAGTAATCAAATTATGGCTTCCTTAGCTGGTCTTCTTGGGTAAATCTTCCTAACAGCATTACTGTAAAAGGTTTAATTGTAATGGCAGATGGAAAGATAAACTTACGTTAACTGGAAGAAGACCTTGAGTAAATTATGATTTTTTGCTTTTTAAATGTTTGAAATTCAGAGAAAACTTTTTTTTTTTTTTTTTTGTTCTGAGGTATTTTCCCTGAGTAGCATTGACAGAGGTATAAAGGTACCCTACAGTCAAGGTAGGGGGTTTTAAGTCAGCAAGGACTTCCTCAAATTCTCTGCTGCTTTTCTAAATCTCAAAAAATATTAAAAATGTTTCTTATAATTTCTTTATGTGTAGACTTAAATATGAATAGCATATGGTATTTCTCATCTTTGCACTAGTATGCAGATACAATTCAAGAACTTACTTTTCAGTCAGCCAAGCACGGAGACCAGACATTTGGAACCACAGGAGCATTTTACAAACTG
This sequence comes from Amia ocellicauda, assembly GCF_036373705.1. NCBI lineage: Eukaryota > Metazoa > Chordata > Actinopteri > Amiiformes > Amiidae > Amia > Amia ocellicauda. The sequence goes on from NC_089860.1 coordinate 18,252,440, forward strand.
TCTAGAGGGAGATCACTTCCAAAACGGACTGTAGCCTTGTTGAATCCATAGTCGTACGGTGGGCTTATTTTTATTTTTTCTATTTTTTTGCAGCGTTATGGCTTCTTATCTATTCCAGATTGGATTCTGCTTTCCAGCAAAATGTTCAGGTTGTCTGAGCCCCACTTTATCACAACTAACCAGACCCTTTACCTCACAATACGAGCACATGGAGCAGAATGTACAGAGCGATTTGCAGGAGCACTCAGCTGGAGAATTTTTGTGCAGCTGTGAAATTTATACATCCAATATTGGAGGGGGGGGGAGAAACCCCACGAAAACAGAACTTCTGCTCACAACAAAAAAAAAAATCATATTAAGCCAGAAAAATACTTTTAAGAGAAACCAGCCTCTGAGGAAGATTTTACAGCCATATTTAACACCCAAATGCAACAGCAAGGAGAATCAGAATATGTAGTATGTATACTTTTTTTTTGGCTATAACAAATACAACTTATCGCAATTGTATAGTGCACCTTCTCAAAATATGACCACTTCCACAAATCCCTTTAGTGCAAGTCATGTTGAAATGTATAAATATAAATGTGAAGAAACAAATGTATTCTTTAAAATCTTTCACCATACTATTTTATTATCAGGAAGTTATTTTGAGATTTTAGCTTGACCTTCTATGATTTAGTGCAAGAAATAACAGAGGGCTGATTAGGAAATCTCCAAGATAACCTCACCCATAGATTTGCTAAATATTTTCATGTGGGGATGAAGCCTTAAAATCTCTGTCATGCTGGGGATTAAGCATGATTCTCAACAGCGGGGGGAAAATCCTAATTATATAAATAATGTGATCTCTTGGTGCAAAACAATCCCTAGCCATGACTTCCAAAATTGTAACTTGTGAAGTATGATGTCAAAGTTCAGAAAGATAATGGCACAATGTGTTCCATCAGTGTGCAAGAGAGAAGAGCAATGGCACTGTAACTGGGCATATATAATATTATTATTATTATTATTATTATTATTAATAATAAAACCCACATACATAATACTAAGCAACTAATCAGGCATCTAACAATCTGCAAGATGTACACAAGCAGGACGAGGAGGAGGAGTAATTTAACGAGGAGGCAGGAGGTATGTTGGAAACTAAATTTAAGTGCATGGATGACCTAAGAAATAAATGTGCTGCATCATTAAATAAATATTATATTTGTTTTAAACCCTTAGAAGAATTCAGACCAAAACCAAAGGACAATATAAACATCCAACTGAACTTGCATTACAAAGCAGGAAAACCCTACAAAACATACATTTTGTTTTATAAACAATCTAATCCCAAATTTGTTCTTAATTTCCCCAGTGTTTAACACCTCAATTTTAATACTTCCTTCCCACGCACACACCACAATTTAATATCCCCCAAATGCCTGCGTTTTGTATTTGCGATAAAGTGAAACATTATAAAGACAATTTCACACTCAGTTTTAGCAGACCAGGACAATCAGAGGAAGTGTGGAATGGTCAATTACATCCCAACGTGGTGCTTAAAAGATTCAACATGACAGGTGGTCCTCGTGCTAATCGAGACATTAGATATCTAATCAGTCTGGTTCTGACATGTTTGAATTCCATTGTGTCAGCGTATGTCTCGCTATATAGGTCTAAGCAAACTAAAACTCACATCCAACAGCAGCTTTGCCACTTTCCACAAACTGCACTTCCATTGCCTACAGAGTTCATATCTCCAGATGAGTGGGTTGCAAAGATTCAAAGGCCATCAATAATTAATATAAAAATAAAAGTTCAATAACCATGTACTGTGTCAGCTCGATCATTTTCTTTATTTTTTTCCTCTCTCTAGAAGTACAATATTCAGTTTCTGGGGAGTAATGCAGCAATCTATATTAAATTAATAAAAAAAACACCTGGAGTGAAATTGGTTTAATACAAATGTTTCAATTGGAGAATGTGTAATTTTTCTATAAGTCGCCTGAATATACACTCAATGGTAAAAGTGGAGCCTTTTCTTGCTAATCCACTTGGACCCCTCCATCCAATCTCTGGATTGTTTTAGTTCAATTAGCAATGAACACATCATACCCACTTCACCAGCACTCACACAGAAGAATCTGTCAGCACCATCTCCCAGGGGACACTTCCTACTTACTATGTGCAGATCAATTATCCCATCTTGTCTGCTGCTTACAAGTCACTATCAGCCTGTGACAAATTATAGACATTAGTTGCCAGCCCAGTTAAGATCTGTATCATTGCCCACTTTTAAATGGACAAAGGAATGTTCTTGTTTTAGTTTTTGCAATACCTCATTTCCCAGCTTCCGATGGAGGCCAAATGTTTGGCTACACATCTAAATTCCATCATCATTTTTTTATTTTTTTGATGTTGACCCACAAAGTGAACATATGGAGCAGTCATTGTGAAGTCATAACAACTTCCATATTACCCGTAGCTATGTTATGACCTGAAGTAACAGGCTTCTCTGATTGAAGACATTTGCCATTTTAATTGGTTGCTTCTGGTCTGTTTTGCAGGAGTTAACCTTTCAGTTAATATGAACTATTGCTGTAAGGTGCGTTAGCAATCTTTACCACACATTGCCACATGATTGGCCAGTTCCGTGTCTGTGAGAAGCAGTCTCAGCAATAATGTTATAATGTTGCAATTGATTGAGCTGGTAAATCAGAGCAATCAACTCTGGAACGCGTGAAAATCAACTGTGTGCTGGAGAACAAGTTACAAAGGGATTTTAAAGCAGGACTTTCAATCTATAGACTAAGAAAATAGCCAGGCTTTTGCATACAAATGTAAACGGATAACTCATTATGGAATGCTTACTCAAGGCATCGAGTATAGTGAGGTATAACCTTGTGTATTTTCCTGTATTTAGTTCTGCCCTCTTCCGCTACAAAGTATTATGTAGTTCTACAAACAAGATAATTCTTCCTCTTGCTGGAAAACAGAACCCCCCTCTTTATGTATACAACAGAGATAATTGAAGTCAGTATCATTACGATTTATGCTGAGGCCTAGACACCTACACACCGACACACTGGAGGGGGGGAGGTAAATAATTATGAAATCTTAGGTTTCTCACTGCGAGGCAAATTAATGAGTGATAAGTACAAAGTGAAGAGATTCCCATCGTGAACAGTGGTTGGCAGCCAACACTTCCACCAACTCTTCAGGTCTTTCTTATGTAGTTCCTTTGTAATAATTTAGCTAGAGGAGACATGAAAACAGTGTCTATAAACAGCTATAAGGAAGCTTCTATGGGTTTCATAAGCATATTGAAAACACATCCTGCGTGTTAAAGCCCTACTTTAATTGCATCTCCCTAAAATTTGTCTACCATATAGTCAACGCCATATGTTTATGACCAAAAATAAATACATAAAATAATTTGTAGTTGGTGGTTCAAGCTTTTGGGCAAATGCAACTAAAATAATTATACGGACACTAATAGTTTAAATAATGTCTGTACAGAAGGAAGGGTCTTTCATTTACAATCTTAGATATTAGAGGGTTTTACAAGTTCATACAAAGATGTTCCCGACCTGAACGATAATTAAGAAGCAGAAGTACAATTTTTCAAGCAAAATTAATTACACTTGGAATCCATGGAATGCAATACATTCAAACTGAATTAGAAACAATAGCCTCCAAAGTGCACACTGGTAAATTTCACTCCATTCCCATGCAGATGTCTGAATTAATAGAATCCACCCATCTTCAAAAATAACCAAGAGGGAAACTGGTTCCACATTTGGGTGCATTGCCCCCACCCCAACCCACTCCCACAATAAGCACAGCCTTAAATGTTATTGTATTTCGGGAGACTTCTCTAAGCGTTTCTCGACTTAATTGCACTGTTGCATTTAATTTATTTTACAGAAAAATAGTTTATAAACGCATTTTATAGTATAGGCAAGTTGTTACAATGCACTGCTTTTGTGGGAAAGAAAGAACATAGCCTTATTATGTTATTTGACGATAATGATGTCACCATTTTCCCCTCTCCCTCATGTTCAATTATTGATTTCAGATTGAAATTTGCTTTAGTTTTTTAAAATCAACTAAAAATAGAAATCTGTAGCAACAAATATTTGCAAATTCAAATGGATAATTGGTTTATTTGGATGTTTTTGCTAACAACAATTTAGGCACATGGTACATTACACAATGAGCACGCTTTACATAGGCTAGGTTACGAACATTTGAATATCATTTTGAATTGAATATTGAAATTTGAAAATGCCCATCACTAGTACTGTCCTGGTCTGCTAGTACTGTAAAACTAGACTGTCATTGTATAATAAAGGTAACGTACAGTATTAAGAATGATTTCAAGGCTGTAATTTTCAATTTTCAATTTCAATCTTTCACTAGTATGGGTATTAAGGGATCCAACCACCAACCTTTAAGCTCTGTTAGTCATTTCAGATTTCCCACTGCAGTATCTCTGGCAATAGTTAAACAGCCTTTTGAAACTACAGTCTTTAAAATCCCTTCAGGGTGGTCCCAGCGAAGGACACAAAACATGTAGCTTTTCATTCTGTACAGTGTTTATCAGGCAAGAATTCTTAAAGAGAAAATGATTGAATATATTGCGTGAAGAAAGAAAACAAAAAAGACCAAAATGTAATTACCACTTTGCTATGGGTTTGGATAACTTCCATGAACTTCCGCAATCTACAGAGGTCAAAATGCAATGCAAATAATTCTGATTAAGAAGGATGATAACAATGAAAACAATTATATAAAATTGCAATTTTCATCAAGGGACTTTCTGAATGATAGCCTTTATCAGATAATTCAAAGTTTTCATGGTTGCTTTTCTCCCAATTGTGAAATATCACTTTGCAATTCTTTTTTTTATTGTATGCATTTTACCCCACTCCATCCAACCCACATTTACCCCATCCATTCCACAAAATTGGAACCAAATAAAAGCTATAAAACAAAGCTATACATAAAAATAAAAATAAAAGCTACACAAAACAACAAATGGCAGGTTTAGATTTAAAATAAGTCATACCAGAAAGAACAGCATCATTTTAGAGGCATACAATCGTTAAATTAAAAGGTTACCTTACTATTTTATGCTGGTCTATTTCTTAACAAGGAGCATGTTGAGTTCATTGGCAATGCCTGATCTGAGAGATAAATACTGGCCTCCACACAAACAGTGTAAGGTCAAAGATGACATCCAAAGGTAGTGCAGAAGAGAAGAAAACCTACAACACTGATACAGGGTCAAAGTCCATTTTACAATTAGTGATAAATAAACAACCATTTGAAGTGAATTAACAGGGACTTGTAACGGTAGTTACATATCAAGAGTGTCTATAAACCGGTTTGTTCAATTAGCTAGAGCTGAAGTGGGGTTCAGATTGCAACACAGTAAAAAGCTTAGAAATTTGTCCTGACAATGCAATGAATTCAAACTTATTAGATATGCAGGTTTCCATAATACCAAACCAAAAAATATCTAAAATAACCAACAACATAACGTCAATACAGACAGTAATTAAAACCATTACTCACATTCATTCACAGCCTGAAGCAGTTACCTTTACAATGTATTAACAACTGTTTCATCATATTGACACTCGCAAGGAATGCTGACAACGAACCAAGTAATGCATCACTTCCTGTTTAGCCTTTGCTCTGCAGTTTTTAGGCTTAAAATAAAATATTATTATTATTATTATTATTAATAATAATAATAAAGTAATATTATAAAACAAATATATGAAGCATTTTGCATTCTGTAGGAAAATGGGGGCACACAGTTTATACAACTCCCTTGGGGGAGAAAGGTTAAGATCATCTGCTTACTGACATTTACATTAATGCACCAACAGTAGCCTAAAATTGAACCCTGAAATATTCAACACAGAGTGTTTGTATATGATAATAATGGCTTAAATATGACAAACAAAATATTACAAAACCACTGAAGTCCTTTGTTGCAATCCCTTGTTACAGAATGCACAGCAGATCTATTAGTTGTTCTGTTGTTTCCCTACTCACCCATGCACAATGCCCCTACAATTGTAACCAGGCCAGTCTGGACCTCTTCAAAATGAAAGTACAGTACATGCCCAAGGGACTAGAAAAAACAGAGAAACCTATATTGTAATTACCCTCATTCAAATGAGGATCTAACTGGTTGTGTTGGGGCGATAGTGCTGCCACAGTTTGGTTGCAGTCAACTGAATATTTTCCTGGCAGGCTGAATATGATAAATGGGCTCCTTTCTGACCTTGACTTCCAGCCAATATTTTAGGAGGTGTAGAATATATAATATAATATAAAATAATAGTACCTTTTGAAGTTATAAGTTATTTTATGAAGGAATTTCTGAAAACAAAGCACGGACCTCACTAAGACCCTCTGAGCCACCTTGGGAATCTGGCGCAAAGTTTCCCACCTGTGCACCCTTAGGGGACAGGAATTAATACCTTGGAAATGGCTTTTTCTGCAGCTCTTTTGTAACCTCTCAGACAATGGGAGAATAAAAAAAAAAAAGCAATTATGTTTGCACGGCTGTGTAGTACCCCACTAAAGAATGCCAGAGACAGAATTATGTCAGCTGAGGTATTCATATACCACAAGAAATACTTTAGAAAAAGGCAAAGAAAAACACCCACACACATTAGAGCTTGCAGCTTGCATAGGACCAAAGAATTGAGAAGATAGGAAAAACGGGGGAGAAAAAATAAAATTTGAAGTGATTTAAATTCTGAGAGGTGCATTTTGTGGCTTAAGAGCTTTTGTACCTGCCTGGATTTCCAGTCCCTATGTTGAGATTGTCAATTCTGAATTTTCTGAGCAGCACATGGACTTTTAGATGCTCTCGGGAGACGTGACATAAAAAAATATGCTCGAATGCTAATTAGCATTAAAACACACACACACACACACACACACACACACACATATATATACATATACAACACAACACAACACCTGGGAATTACATATTGCTACAGCCAAAGAAAAACAGAAATTATACACTTTCAAAAAAGCATAAAACAAAACCCCAAAATACACCATTGCCATTAATCATATTCCCTCCCTGCTGTTTTTAAATAAGCACAGTGAAATACAAATGCTTTTCTTTATCTCGAGTCAGATGTGAAAAATAACTTGAGCAAAGTTACAACTTATTTAGGTATTTCCAAATATTTTGAGGTCATGACGGCTGTACAACACATTACATCATTTAGATCTGTTGGGTGCTATATTTCATGGGTCAATAGCTTAGAGTCAAACACAAGGCAGTAACTCAATAGTCAAGTTGGAGATGACATCATCAACTGACCGGCCCAAGGCTGAGTGGTTTGTGGACTGTTTCCAAAAGCCTGGAGTTAAATTACTACCTTGCTTTTTATCAAGCCACTCATCAGTGGTTTATGCATCCATCAGTTATTGTGAAACAACTAATAAAATGCAGACTAGAGACCTCTGAACATAACATTTCAGCAGTTTCCAAATCAAACAGAATAGTCACGCTGCTTTTGGTGTCAGAAAATGACAAGAATCCTGTAGCCCAAGCATAACAGAATACAAAGTGTAGTCTAGCTGAATTAAAGCTGGTGCTAAGAATACTACAGTCAATTAAATTCTGCAGTGAATTAAAACAGACAACATAAAATCTAGCAGAAAAACAGTGTTATCTTATCATGGCACAAAGCATTATGAAAATGATTCAAAATCAGTAGATTAAGTTGAGATGTAAACTATTGTCTGATTTCCTCTCACCCCACACCTGCAGGAGAAAATGTAAATAATCATCATCATTATTTGAAATGTAGACCTCTGAAGTGTGCAATCTACAGCATTAAGATAAAGTTATCATTGGATTGAAAAGAAAATACAGGCTTGCGGTTTATGTTCAGCTTGTGGTTACCTGTATAGAACTATGTTTTATCGGTTGTATTTCCAAGCCCATCATTAGGTATGTAAACCCTATTTTTCACTGCAGCTGAGCAGTTTGAGAACACAAGGTTACCGCACGTTGCACATTGCATGCATAGTTATTTCCATTTCGACTGAAGTTTTAATAAATCATTGTGAATGAGGCTCATTTGTCGGAACAAGGCAGGGGGTCCTAATTCCGGCATTTGTTACTAGTGGTTTCAAACTCCAAAACAGAGAAGACTCAGTAAGGCAGGAAAAACACAAAAGGTCAAAAGGGATCTTAACTGAATTTGAAACCTTTAGTTCACCATGCAGACAACACAAGCCACCTTTGACATTCTGTGACGTAAACTGTCCTTGCACCTGTGTCCCATTAACTCACATTAAAGGAGAGATCGATGGTCTTATCACTTCAGGGAATCTGCGCTGTCCTCATCCCCCAAACTTTAACCCATCGGTGAACTTTTCATATCAACAGTTAGTTGCACGCAGAACAGGACAAAAATGCAGTATAAAGCGGATCGACCAGTGGCTTTGTTGACCGAGTTCCTGTGTGTACACTAACCTGCAATCTGTTCTTAAATCAAAATTATATAAAAAAGACAAACATAACTATTATGATAAGTTACAAAGAGAGGAACTAAATATTTAAACATGTCTGTTTCACACCATTCTAGAAAACCACAGTTGCATTTACATTACATTAAATGCATTTCAATTGCATTTACCATCCCAAAGATTACACGGACAATCAAATTTATTTTTCTTCGAGTAATTAATGGCAATATACAAATGTCAGTGCTTTATTTTAATACTTTTATGCTACAGTGACTATAGAGATTCACAAAGGTGAAACACAGTGGCTGTGCAACGATCGTTTCTATGCACAGGAGTCATCGTTTATTCTTTTCCCCACTGTGTTTTTACAAATGTATATATGACAACCTTTGGAATAGTGATACAATGGATACTTTGCATCTATTTGACATTTAATCCAATATGTGCATTTTATAAGGTTACCTAGGACCAAATAAAGTTTTTACTGTGTCTATATTAGGGGGATTAATTAGTAAAGTTCCAAATCTAATTAGTACAATACTAATACTAAGCGACTTCCTTCTACAGCACTATAGGTCATATATTGCAAGTGACAAATTTAACAGCACATGCATTCCAACAGACGTAAAGGGACTCCGCAGGGCACAATGTAATTTCGCAGCCCTGCTCAGGAATTCACCTGGGTTTACATCACATGGCTCTTTATCCTTATCGCTCTGCTCTCGCTGCCTGTCTAGGACTTACAGTTAAACCAGGGCACTCTCAATTCAGAGTGCATTAGCTTTATGAAGAGGGCAGCTTATCAATTGTTTCTCCCGCTGTCGTTTAACAAGCTAAACAGCGAGATAATTCGATATACGTGTGGCACAAGCTTTCGTTCATTTTTAACGAATGCCGCGTGGGCCTGGTAGTGACAGCCGAGCGCTCGGGAGCAGCATGTCCGGGCACCAGCAGAAGGCACTGCATTGTTTCCAGCTCTGGGAGCCAGCAGTGCACGCCTCTGCCAGAGACAGGCCATCCATCTTGGCACTCGGCTTAAACAGTGACAAGAGGGCCGCTGATGGCACCAGGAACAGGCGGTAATGGAGCGCTCTGCCTTGGCACTAGATCATCACAGTGACAGTGTTGTTTTTGTTTATTCAAGGGCAGTGGTTGTGTAGAGGACTAACTGTAGTGGCAAAAAGTTAAACACACAACAGAGATTTATTTTTCCTACTACTGCTCCAGCAGAACTGTGTTGTACTACCAAAAAAAACTAAAATTCCAAGCCAAAAAAGGGATCACAAGTTCAAGTCTGATCTCCACCAATGGCAAAACTAGAGGATTCCCGGAAACCCTTGTTGGTATTAGTACCTGTTGACAAAATATTCATCCACTAACCCTTTACGTATGAGGCTACGAAAGCAAATGCATGCTAATGAGGGGGGAAAAATGGCGGTGAAGCAGTATTTGTTTTTTCAGATATTTACCATCCCTTACAAAATATTTTAGGATTCCTTCGTTGAATTATTGAATTTGATAAATTACTGCCAAGGCCTTAAACAAGTGGGGGGAAAAAAATATAAATATATTATATATATACACACACACACACACACACACACAATTGGAGGTGAAAAGCATATACTAAAAAAAAAAACATTTATCCTGCTTTTCATAGATAAGATTATTATATATAATTATTATTATATTATAGGATTTCACATATAATTAGGAACTTAACAGGATCCTAAAGTATACAAATACAAAAACATTAAACAGACTTGAAAGAATAGAAAAACTTCTTTCACCACAGTCCCCAAAGAGATCCGATTTAAGATCACAAGACCCTGCCTTTCATTTACAGTTATCCCAATTAAATTTAAAAAAATTAAAAATACCATGTCTGAACAACAAACCAATGTTATACCCTTTCTCAACCAGTGAATCTTAACAGCTTTCTTCCTATGCCTACTTAATTAATATCTGCAGTACGGCTTTGAAGCGTGGAACCTATGTAATACAAATGTTACCTAAACAACCTCTTAACCCTCCTTAATACGATTACACAGCAGGGGTTAAAGTTCAATCATATCGCGGATTCCTGTGCATCTTGGTTTTCAAGAAACAAGATGCATGTGATATCAGACTTAAATAGAAGCCAGCAGTACAGTGAGCGAATATAAGCTATAGACTATCACTGAAAAATAAAAGGACAGCTTGTTCTGTGTTGGCTCCAAGAAATGAGCAGAAACAGGACAGGCAGCCTTGGCACTACCCACAAAGAAGACAAATTATAATGCAATACTTGAAACTGGCACAGGAAAACCAGATTAATTAATTGGTCCTCCATGCGTGACAGAATGAAGCTAAAGAAAAATGCCTGTAATTGAACAAATCACGTGGAAGGCTACTATGCACTAAGTATATTACACAGGTCCCCGTGTCACTGCTAAGAAGGGGCATGTAAAATGACAGTACTGTGCACGGGCACAAAGCCTTCCCGCAGACAGATTGCTTAGGGTTGGCAATCGGACACAGATTGGGATTTTGCAGTTGGCGACTGACCTGAAAGTGAACAATTATAACTTAACGCTAATAAAACAGCAATCATTTAAATATATTTACAAATAATTCAAGAATTATACATTGCAAGAAGATGTAATTTAGGTTCCTTCGATCCAGATTTGCTGATGCACCTGATCATTCTGCTTAAGTTGTGCAAACCACCATGGTACTGTGCACAAACAGACAAGAGATAAGTAAACCAAAAAAAAAAAAAGGTACTATTTACACAACTGAGGAAATAGCCAAACAAATACAACTCCTGTAGGTAGGCAAGCAGAGGCCAGTGACTGGAATGCATTCTTCAGTTCAGCACAGGCCTTCATCAACTCATGCTCATTCATACATGCCTCTTTCAAAACATTAAGAGCAGACCGCTAAACCCAGTTTAAACATTTTACACATTTTAATGCTAACAGTTATCACTGAGGTTGCAGCCTCTCTCAATTTGTCAAGTATCATCTCCCTGTGGTTTTCTTTTAAGTAGATATCAGAGAGCCATCCGTGTGCAAAGGATTGCATTGGAGTTGCATGCTGTAGAAGTCTACAGACTATTCACAAGTTCCCTATCCACGGTATCCTTGCACAAGATCTACCCAACAACAGACCTGCAACTGAGGTGGGAGGCCAGATAAGTTGAAATCGAGGCTGATGGATAATAGATCCAGTATGTTCTTAATAAACCATTTTACTAATGTAGTTTAAAAATCTGTGCTGCCTTTTAGAAGATAATACTACTATATTAGAAAGTCTAGAGCACAAAATGCATTAAAAGATTACTTAAAAAAAAAAAAAAAAAAAAGATTACAACATAAGTTCTCTTTTCTTTTAGGGTTACAGATATACAGAAAATGGCAAAATAAAACGGATGCATCTGCTAGCTCACCATGAATTACTGAAGACTGCGAGACAAACGTTGGACTAAATGATTTAATTCAGGTCTTTGATATGCACTCAGTGATTAAGAAAGGCACTGCCCCACACTCTTCCCTTTACTTTTAGGTTCTTGTCAATTTTAAGGTTTGAAAATCAATCATTACACAATGATTAAGAAAAACTAAAAATCCTCAGACACACAATTCCATACACGTTGTGATTCAGTTGCTGTAAATTACAGGCAAAGAAATTAAATACATGTGTATTAGAATCTTTGTCATTAAAAACTACCATGATACATTTAATCAACTATATATTAAATACTCCAATCTGTAAATAAATCTCAGGGATACCAGCTCAAAGTTAGGATTGAATGTTTTTGTGTCACTGTAAGACTTTCTTTTATAGATTATCCCCGCTGCAGATAATCTGTGCTGCTTCAGTTGTACCCAAGGCAAAACTGCTCCCTAGTGAGGTGAGTGTTCATAAGAAGTAAATGCTCCAGGTAAAACAGTATTGAAATTCAAATTTGAACGTAATGGATGGTATGCCTCAGTCTTTCTGGGTCACCGAACACGCATGCTGTACATTCAGTACACTGGGACCCTCTTCCCAAGCTCATTGTGGAATCCCAACGCTGCCAGGCTGGTTAAGGTTTAAGCTCTACCCAGCGATGCGTCAAAATTCCCCATCTTGCTCACGCACAGCAGCAGCAAGAAGGGCATTGTTTTGGCTATGCTCACTGAGAGGGCGAGGGGCTGAGAAACAAGTTATTTTGCTGTGGCACAGAAGATGCATACCACAAGAGTCTGAGCAGGACTCGGCTCAATGCACATGTAAGAGAACTCGATCCTACACCTGTGAATTCCCCCACCGTCTCTCTCCACTAAAAAGGACCAAGAAATCAAGATTCTGTCTACATCTTCCATGACTACTCACACCAAAGGGATCATAATAACAACGACTATGACTATAACTCTTTGGGTATTACAGTATGTATATACAACAAGCTTGAGAAAGAAAGAGGAAAGAGGGAAGAGGAGAAGGAAAAAATATCAACCCCTTTCCTCTTACAGATACACACAAAAGTATCACAGTCAATGCAGAAATTATTCATGGTTTTAATTATTTTTCATGTAATAAAAAATAACGAGAGTTTTGGGGGGTTGAGGGCAGGAAGCGTTCTCCTTTCTTTCATCAACACTGAAAACAATGAACTTGATCAGAGAATCAAATAGATTAATTATAGGACAAACAAGTCCCCAGTTTAAACCTGTACGAGTTTAAGCCAACCTTAATATGCTAGACTACTCAGCCAAAATGCTGTTTGTACTAGATTTAAACCCTTAAATTTAGGATAATATTGAGGGAACCACCAGTAGAATATTATTATTAGTAGCTGGATCTACAGGGCAACAGTTAAAATATGCCAATGTCCAACAATTATAGCCATTTCCATAAAATTACTGTAAATAACTACCAAGCAATTAATTTGTATTTATGTCATGCAATCAAAACGCCTTGCTTAGGGAAGCATTAATTTAGAAACACAAAGACTAAAACAGTTTTACAAAGAAGGTCTTGCTTCTAATTATAAGAGATCCAATACTGCTCAAGTCTAGCCTATAACTTGACGTGTCTGACCGCTACAGAGAATACCCTAATGTGTGGTGTCTAGAAGGCGTTTTATTGCTTTTGTAATCACAGAATCCCCTTCCTCCTCATTAAGAACAAGAAATAAGTTTTGCATCATAAAAAATCAAATGCACAGTACAAATTACATAATGTAATGTATATATTTGTTCCAATTAAACAAATACCTAGTTCAATGTAATAACTAATACTGAGCAAGAGCAAAGTTTAAAAAACAAAGCCTTTACTAGCATTGATTGGAGTTGGACAATTTGTGCATTCATGGGAAATTAATTAATTATCATATTAAGCAATGATTCATCAAGGTAGACCATCTAAAACACTGTACACTGCTCTTAAACAAGACTATACACACTACAGTTTAAACAGCAGAGTAAATGTGTATCTGGGAAACACAGATGCACATCATATGCATTCCAGTTTTCCTCCCTCCCAAAAAACATCGGAGAAAGAACACAATCCTTACCTTTATAGACATGAAACTGCCATAACACTTCTCCGGGGGACCAGGGATATAATCCACTAGTTTATTCAGTTATTCGTAAACGGTACTCAGGAGGTACCAGCTATTTAAGATTGCTTTGCTTCACTCATTTTTTTAAACACATAGTTCATTCGATTGCGCGCTGCTTTCCAAATGGAGAACACTGCCGATTATGCCATTATAATCCCTCCTTGAGAGTTTGCATTCCACTGTGAACACAACACAATCAGCAAGTGACCAGTCAATAATGTTCAGCTTAGTAAAGCTAGTATAATAAAATAAACAAACATCAAACGATATACTGGGTTAAAGAAAAAAAAAAAATCTACAGTTGCTCACAAAGACTCGATGGAATTTCAAACAGGGAACACCGTGGACTCTTGACAAGAGGGGAAACCGAGAAGCTCCCAGGGGTGCTCATCACACTGCAGTCTGAAGTCTGGCTTTCTAGAGGTGCTTCTCCAAGTCTGACTGAGTCTGTTAATCAAACTACTTGAGCTCTGCAGCCAAAGAAAAAAAAATCAAGAGCTCTGCACTAGCCTTTAATTGCATTTTCCACAAAAAAATAAAAAAAGTTAAGCTAAACAAAGAGAAGATATTTGAAATAAATTTAGAATATGAACACCTTTAAGGTACTGTTTTTACAATGCGGGTTAGTCTTGAATGAAAAGCTAAATGTTTCCCAGACCCTAAGAAATGTTTTTAAAAAAAGCAGTGATCACAAGGTAATGTGTTTTATTGTATTGTAATGTGGTTCCAATATTTATGTTAATTGTCTGTGATTAAGTGATAGGAACCAATTATATTTTTTGGAATCACTGGTTAAATGTCAAATCCCTATTCTATTAAAAAAAACAATACATGAATATGGTCCTACTTGTACTTCCAAAGTACACTAAATTAAAGTGTTGAGCCTCAGGGTATGTTTGAAATCATAAAGTGGAGTTGATTAACATTGAGCAGTTTTTAACCCATAAATAAAGTAAGGCCTATACTTTTAAAAGACAGATCTTTTTACAACTGTAGTGGCTTTAACTATAGACACAGACACATACCTATATGTGCATTTATACAAACACTATCTTTACTTTTGATTACATTCAGCTTTTGCAGACCTGTCAAAAGACATTTGGGCAATCTGTAAATCACTATGGTGTATGAACATGTTTTTAAAAATAAGATTACGTGCAATGTTCATAATGGTTTAATTAAAACTGACAGAAAAAACAAACAAACTGTCAGGTAAGCAAGGCACGTCAAGTTTAAAGACAGCTCACAAATTCCAATTCTATAGGTGTATTTTCTGGTATGCTTTAATGCTCATTGGTTGATTCAACCGAGAATGGTACAGTGTTGTCAGCTAATTTTGTAGCAAATTCAGACTGATGCTACCCTTCATCTAAACTAAATTTTGTTTTGTACTGAAAGTACCATTCAAGTAATATGAACAGTTGATAACTGGTAAGTAAGCTTGAACCAGACAAAGCATTCTCTGTCCTCAATGGAGGGTTGAAGATGTAACCTCAACAGAAGAGGGTGAAGTGGATTTCTCCATTGGGCCATCACTCACATCGAAATGAGAGCCAGAGCTTTGAAGGCAAAGACACAAAGAGGTCAAAGAACCATCAATTTGAAGTGAATGTACTGATGAACAAATCACATCTAGTTTATACACTGAAAAAGTTTAAAATGCAACAGCAGTCGGTGTGTCCAGACAAAATTGGCCGCATTCTCTTTGGAAATTAATATTTTACTGGTGCTGCTCCTACACTTATACAGCAATTATTCACTGCTCTTTCAATTTTCTTTTTTGGCCATGATTTCAAAGACAAAGCAGTCAGCATAGTTCACACTGCAAATGTAGTTATACACTCCCATAAATAAAAACCTTATGTTAAAGCCACTCACCACTCCAGTCTATACAGCAAACGACTAAGTGGTGCTGATCTCAATACAGACAAAAAGCACAGCCAGGTCACAGACTTAAAAATCAGCTATGGAACCTTAAATATGTATTTCTTAATTTCAAAATAATTGGGATACACGTAGAGAGCCAGTATTAGGTTTTGCGACTTCACTTGTCAGCAGATTAATTAAGCTTTCTGCTTGTCTTGTTAAATCTTACAGTATCTATTTATTTCGCCAGCGAGTCAATGGTATTGATTGAAGATTCACCAGGCAAGAGCACTGGAGAGCACAAGGGATTTTTTCTTTTTGGTTTAAATAAAAAAATTGAAGGGTACTGTACTGTACAGAACATATATCTTCATATTCATTATGCCTTAACCAAGCAAGGCTTTTCCATACATAGAGAGCAGGGTTTTTTGTTGTTTCTGTTCACTCCATTTTGCAGAAGTGACCCCCGATATTAATAATACACTGTATAGTACTGTACGCATGTTTGCATTTCTGCATTAAAGCTCTACAAGGACTTCGGCTTTACAGGCTGTAACTAAAATTAATTAAGTAAACCTTGAGACGTTATGAATTGTTAAATATGAAGGACAGGTCCAAGCTGAAGATTAAGAGGTCTGCTCTTTTTTGGGATTATTCCTATATGAATTCAGATGAATAATTTCCTATGCACATTTTCTTTTGGATCTAGTGAGAATGACAAAGACTACGGGAGAATACATTTGAGACCAGAATAGTAATTATGTTTCTTCTACATATATTTGTATAATGAATTTGTGATTTTCATTCATATGGGGTACTAATAAATCATATTTATGTTACTAGTTTTTACTAAAATAAGCTATAGTTAAACACTTGCAGACTATATATCCATAATTGAATCCATAACTTATTTCAAATACAGATGTGAATTTTACATAATTGACCTTTTCCTGCTCTGACCAGTCACCATCCTTTCATTTATTCCCCACAAATCTGACTACAATGTGATCCAGCACCTTCAGCAATAAACGTACATATGCATACACACAAACCCACACATACATACACACTAATTACTCAATTACTAAACTTCTATAGCATCATACTTTTCTTTTGGTTGGTTTTAACCTGAAGTCATATATAGGGACTGTGACATATTTTCCCAGTCTTTGATTGTGTGTTATATATATAAATGCCATTTACAAAAATACATCTACTTTAGCAGTATTGTAGCAGCATTGTAACAATACCAAACATCCTTGTTCTGCATGGCTCTCATTCCATATACCTCTCATATCAATGAAGGTAATGTGTAAAATTATGTAAAATCTAAATTCATATTCTGGAACATTCATAACACTGAATATAGATAAATAAATAAATAAATAAAATCATTCAATTTCCCCACAAGAGATGATCAGGAGAATTAGATCAAATCAGGTTCCCAGGCATAAAAAAAAACAAATTACTAATCCATTTCAAAATGAATTTGTAATGCCTTTCATTTTAGAAATTAGAATCCATATGCTTATTCATAGATTGCAAAGGCACGATGATTAAAGCGACCCAAAAAAAAACATCCACAGAACCTCTATGGTTTTGGGATCAGACGGAAACTTAAGCGCATTCCATTTCTCACATTCAATTTACTTGAGTGCATCTGACAGAATCCTTCCCAATCTGGCAAACCTATGTAGCACAGCAGAAACTAAGCAGGGTTAGAAAGCATCTGAATTGGAAAGTTGCCTTGGTCCAATCTCAATCTAAAGAAAGGCTTCCCATCAACAGAAAAGTCAACATCTCTCCACGGAACCACTATGGAGGAAACACAAGGCTTGGCATAGACTTCCATCAGCCTCTCTCAACTTATCAACTGAAGACATTATAGAAGTGCTAGCATGAGAAATTGACAAGAGACCAAATAATTAGGAAAAAAAAAATACTGCAGTTTTTTCAAGCACTATTTTTTTATTTATTTATGTATTATGCGTAACTGTGCCAGATCACTGCAGGGGTTATGAAGAGAACAACAATAACTCTGCATGTCTAGAAGCCCTTGAATCTAACTTAACCTTAAACTCTCATTGAGGGAATATTACAAACATCAACCTCTAGTCTGCTCCAACATCCATCAAAATCAATCTGAGCCTCTTGAGGAAGACAAACAAAACAAAAACACTGAAATGAGACTTGCAGTACACCCGATTACAATGCCAATAGCATTAGAAACAAGCCTCACACTATACAAGCTAAAAAGTCAACTTGATTCCCCATACATATTTTTAATATAACCAAGAGCAATGGCTGGGGCAGGACTGGAACTTTTCTTTTCCCAGCTAAGGTCAACTCCATGCTTTGCACTGCATAATTCAGACATGCATGGTACCAAGGTTTATTGAAAACAAAATCCACTATTTCTCTTTATAAGAAAGTCAGGGGCTCCTTTTTTGTTTTTTTGTTTTTAATATTATTAAAGAACTAAACACTTTACATTATGATAAAGGCACTATTGGTCTACAGAAAGCGATGATGTTTATATACTACTCCGTAAATTCTGTGGTAAAGTCTCCACACACACACGATCCCATACCCATTTATATTCTTAAGACCGAATGCACATTAAGTTTAAAAACTTTTACCAACTAAAAGTTGAGATAGTGGTCTCAAATGTCGGAACATGAGATTTGTGTTACACTGCATAATTACGGGATTATGATGCATTTTTAGAAAAGGGAAGACCAATGGAGAAAATGTAAAGTCCTGGGGGCTCCTACTTTACAGAAAAAGACATGTTCTGACAACGGCACCACACACCTTCTGAAGAGGAGGAGGAACTTCAAACAAGAAAAGCATATGCTGACTATATTTAATCCAGATATAAACTGTATAATAATATGTAATATCTACAAATTATGTACTGTGTTATGTACACAAATACTCATACTGAAATGATCGAACACTCTTAACAAAACTGGTTTATGGGGAACTCAACTGGTGACATTTAATGTCTCCATATCTTGTTATTGCATTATAAAACTCCATTTCAAGTTCACCTGCCTGTAAAGTGCATGCATGTATATTTCCATAACAATTTATATGACTAAGTGGTAGAGACTCAGTTTAAATCCTGACATCCAGCAGAAGAATGTTAATGTAGCCTAGCTGTAAATTTCAACCAAGCTTTTAAATATTTTAGTGGTTGTCTTTATGGAACAAGTTCTGAAGTTTATATAAAAAAAAAAAACACTTTAGACAGCAGAAAGCAGCCTAATTCATGGCACAATCCCTTTATTCGTTTCGCATCAAATGTGCTTGTGAAGTTTGTGGAGCTGTTTGGGATCAAGACCTCCAAACTTACTGTTATAACAAGTTATAAAATGTGTTTTTGGAGCTAAACATCACAAAATGTAACACATTGTTTGGATAGATTGCGTCTTGTGTGGCAATATAAAACATTTCATTTCACAAAAGTGTTTTCGAAACAAGAAACGCTAAATAGGCTCTAGTTAATCGTGTCTCTTCAGACAACCCCAAAAAAGTAAACAATACCAATCAAGAAGCAGTATGAATTGTGCCATTTTCTAAAATTACAAGACTGCATGGTGGAAGGACAAAAAAAACACCCAACCAGAAAAGTGTTTTGGCACCCGCTGCATAGTGGTGTGTGGGCAGAAACCCTTCTTACAGCGGGGAGATCACAGTTTGATTTATGATGTGAAGTCCTCAATCTCCTCATCATGTGCACTGTTATTAGTAAGCAACTATCTGAGAGTTTCCCCAAGAAGTCCATGGTGGTAGGCTCCACTATTTCAGATGCTATTCAAAAAAAAAACATTGATGTCTTTGATTGTAACTCATCACCACAATAAGCCCCGATTAGAATAAGAGATGAAAGATGTAATTTAGAAGTTACAGGTTGACTGATTAATTTTCAAGCTGTTGGATATAGTTCTGCTGTTGAGTTGGGGGAGGGTTCTTATTAAATCCAGATATTTCGTTTTTCTTATTTTTAACTTGTTTGTACTTTGTTTTCGTATATATAAATATTATTATTATTATTATTATTATTATTAATAATACAAACAAGTGTGAGATCAAGTTATCCAATGACTTTGGTAAGACTCACAGACACCAACTCCCCCCCTCCACATACCTGTCATGAGAAAGTCATTTTTACCAATTAACCAATTAGTTTTCCAAGAAATAGGCGGTTTCTCTTTCTTCCATGATAGCTGCCAAACACGGACACTTTTGTGGCCATGTCCACCTCTGATGTCAAAAAAATAACAACACACCGTGTTCAGATCCAGCACCCAAAAGTTACACTGCAGCCATTCTTTCGAGTCGGGCTGATTCCCTTGCAGAAGCAGGAGCGAAACCAAAGACCCGCCTGCCTGGGCTTTGCATTTCTTTTCACCGCTCTCCAAAGTAAGCATGCCATTTAAAATGCTCCCACCACACATTCAAGCCACGGCTGCCGTCAATCCGTGGGCTGCACGACTCCATTGGACCCCGACTCGTGTTCCCGGTCGATCTGGGCGACAGCCTCCCTTCAAGAACCCCAGAAACGGGGCAGCCCAACCAGGGGAGAAACTCCACTCGAATTCCAGGCTTCGGTTTCTCTCCAGGAGTCTGTCAGGCCGGACGATTTCTCCATCTCGGTCACACACACGGGCACAATCGGGGCTGGGGGGGGACTCGGCGCACACTAGCATACAACAGAGCCCAGTCGCTTCACAACAAAAACAACCGCACTTATGATGAATTAAATACACTACTCACCCCCTTATCTTTGTCTTTATCTACACCGGAGACGGGCTTCCCCTCACGTAAGCCGACTGGGGCTTGGGGGTGCCTGCTGCTTTTGGTAGGAGCGAATGGGGCTGCCGCCGCCGCTGCTGCTGCTAGGTCCCGGTTTTGTGTTGCAGGCTGCTCTGGTGGGAGAAATGTGAGAAGGTGTCTTTTTTATTTCTGCAGCACGGAGCAAGACAGCAAAACACAACACTCGCTAGAGGGCACCGGCGCCACCGAGTTGGGGGTGCAAACGAATGCAAAAAAGAAAGGGAGGAGTTTCTTTTAAATGATCTCTCCTGTTTCACCCCTCCCGTGTGGTTGTGTAGCACGGACACGCCGAGGAGACAAAGCATGCCCTCTTCAACACACCCCGGGCAATGTGTGGAGGGTACTGCATGGGCAAAACCAAGAGAGGTGCCCGTTGCCCTACAGTGTTGCTTGCGCCAGAGAGGGTGCTGCACTGAGACGTTTCCCCTTTGGCACATGCGTTTAGGTGTTGGTTGACTGATGTGTGGTAAGCCCAGGTGTCCTTATGAACTTCCTGCGATTCCCTATGTCTTTCAAATGCATGCATTCAAATCTGAAATGTTTTGTTTAAACTTGGCCTGATGCAAATCAGTGCTGCCTTATTTGTTTAACTGTTTGGCCGTTTTTCAACCATATCTGTATTTGCTGAAAAAGAACCATGGATGTGAACTGGACTTTGGATTCGGGCGAGGATCCTAAATCTTACAAAAGATCTATAAACAAAAATATGGGATATCAGACTCTCTCTCTAACACACTAACACAATTTACCTTTTAGATCCATCAGGTGATACAGTTCATGGACTATCTGGAGTTGAATACTTAATTGAATGAATTATTTGCTTAAGTGGAGCCTGTTAACATTTTTTTTCCAGGTCATAAGCTGTTAATGAAAAGTCTAAAAATGCTGGATTGCCAACCCTCTCTTAACCTTTCACATAACAGAGTGGTGCATACCTTTAATGACTTTGCATATATTGAAAAAATATGTCCTATAAGACAAAAACATCTGTAAAAAACAAATACTCAAATGTACATATACATGTATTCAGTGTTGACTACGTTATTTTGGAAACAGTAATTATTTTACCGACCTATGTTTGCTTTATATTTGCTTCATTTCAATTAACACCTGGTGAAAATGTTTCTAAGAAATCTACTCTGGATTATACATCTGCCTGATTAATTGTTTTGAGAATGCACATCTGGCCCAAAATATTTGTCTAACACATCACTAGATGGGAAAATTAGTTGGAAAAAAGGATTAAAAAAAGCAGGGTAATAGAGGAGGGTTTGTATGTGTTTCATGGAAACATTATATTTTTCAAATGAAGAAGAAATAGACCATGCCAGTGCACTGATACAGGTGTAAGATTAAACATCTACTGAGAATCGGGGTCCTGGAAATGAAGAAACTGTATTGTTACCAGCCCAACTCTCTGACTCGTGGCCAATTCTAGAATGCTTTTTGACACTACTGGGTCAGGACTTCCACATAATTCGTAAAAGCCTCAGGGTTTCTTCTCCCCACATAATTTGCAAACCTTACTTGCATTAAAATTGCATGCAACCAATCTGCTCTCCACCCTGCTCTGCTGTTGGTGGTGCACTGCACATTGCCCTACTTCACAATTATGTCTCCTATTACTCTTTTGCTTTTGTCAGATATTGTAAGTGTTAACCAACAGTGGCAAAATCATATAAATGTATTCCCCCATCCCTCCCTATCTAATGCGAGCTGCTTGTTTCTGCTATAAAGTGCATGGAGGAATACAGCATGACCTATATAGCACCACAACCCTCTGCTCCAATTAATCATGTTCCCCAATACAGGAAAAATAAAATTGACAAGGGATGGCAAAACTCTGCAGTTCCCTTATCTATGCAGCATATGAGCCTAAATGGGTTCTGGTACAAGCTTTTTCATATGGGAACAGAGCATCTGTCTTTAATTGGCCTTTACTGCCAATAAGTCAATGAGACCAGTTACCCTTCAACTCAGTTCAGACTTAAAGGAACTTTTTAATTAAGGTTTTGCTGGTGCATTCAGATTCAAAGATGTCGTACATGAATAAAAGCTGATTCCGTTTCTCAGTCCTAAAGTTTTATAAATCCGTTAAGGTGGCAAAGCTTTTAAAGTTTAGCCATCAGTAGTAAGAAACTTCTTAGACAATAATGTTTTTCAAGCCAGTTCTTCACAGTGAGTTCCAAAAGCAAAGGAAACATTGCTTTTAATTCTATATGCAACCTGACCTTTTTTTTAGCCACACTTTGTGTATTTAACAGAAAAATATATTGTATGACGGGAAGAAAAACCTTGAGGATTTTTATCCTTTTGAAATGTAAAACATGAAAGTTGCACCGACCGTTAGTATTTATTTATTTATTGTTTGTTTTTTAAACTATTTTATTATTTTTTTCTATGTATTCTTCTATAAGAGATTTCATGGAAAAACAAATGCCATGTGTCTTATGGTGTGTTAATGAATTGTCAACCTTTATTGAATAATTTTTCTGTAAAACCTTTATCAAATGCATTTTAATTTATTGAATGCACACCACGCAGGTATTTAAGTGTATATCTCCCATGAGATTAAAGGATTGTTTTTTCCCTCATCATTTTTTTTTTTTTTTCCTGCAGCTCCTGAAGTAACATTTGTCTGAGCTGGCAGATAGAATGAGTCATTTTTATTGGCAGGCTGTTTTAATGAAAAGCTTTTTTACAGAGCTCAGAAAAATCTTTTATGTGCTTTTTTCTAATAAGCAATGCTTAATCAGTATTGCATCGCAGCATAATACGTTTTAATTGTATTATTGGCATTATGACTATTCTGTAACAGCTCCTTTTATATAGACTGACAACTCCACATTATGTATGGATTTTTGTGATTGATCACCAAACCTTTAAAGCCATTAATGATCCTGAAATAATTTCTGAACAGGAGCCTATAAACAATGAAAAATCACATTCAGCTGTTTTGGCAGGACTGAAGATTTCTATTTGAGGACATGATGTTGTGGATTAACAGGAAGGAAACAGGAGAAGTTAAAAAGTACCGCTTGCAGTAATCCCACCTTTTTCATGTGACTGCATCACTCTTTATGTGGTTGATTCAATTTAAACAGCAGCATCTGAAGTAAGACAAAGGCCCTTTCAATTTCCAAGCTTTTTAGAGGGGGTGGTTATAAGCAGTTTTGATAGCATTACAGACAAAAGTCGGTGTCACATGAGGCAGAATAGCCAATAATATAGGAGGATTATGTTCCACCAGCACAAATTATCTTATGGATGGTTCATCCATGGATGGAGTCAAGACAAAGAAAGTAAGGCACATCTGAGCTCCATTTCCCTTTATGCTTGCATTGTTTTCTCATTTGGCATTCTTCTAAAATCTTGTAGTTTTAAAATAGCAACAACTCTGAATAATATATACCCATAGGTATTTTTCCTCCACCATTTAGACAACAACTAGACACCTAAGGGTAAAAGTGATTTCTAACAGGTCATTTGTGAAAAATGCTTATCAGGATCCAGCCAAAAGTATTTAAAAAAAAGCATACAGACTGTTTAGCCATTGTACTGAATTGTAGAGAAGTGAGAATCAAGGGATGAAGGGCCTCCTTCAGCCACACTTGCCATACACAGTGAATTGTGGGGGCAATTAGCCCATAGTTTGCCAAAAGGGAAAATAATGACCATAGTCTTATAGTATACAATGCAACGAGAGGGCTCTACTGATAATGAAATCCTATTTTATTTTGGACATTTTTATCAAGATACCAGCAGTGGAAAGAGGCCAGATAAATAGTTGAGTCAAGGGATGAGATCTGCATTGAGGTTACTCAGCTCTTTGTCCTAGAAGGGATTTAGGCGCTGTTATTTATGTTTTTGATGTTCTAAAGGGATTGAAATAGGTCATCCATCCTGTCATTTCTTGAAAATCACCATAAAGAAAGGGACTAGAGAGTATTTATATGAAAACTGAATGAAAACAGACTTTTAAATGAAAAATATGTAGTCCATAAAGGACGGTAGGCTACCAATAACACATTCATTTGAAACATTGCCATTTTGTAAGTGAAAGTCATGCATTTATAGATATTTTTTATTCCCTCCAGCCTCCAGCTCAACATTTATTGAAGTAAAATAGTCAAGAATGTTATATCCTCACATGATGACTTCAGTGAAAAAACCCTGTGTGCATTAGAGTTTATCATAAATGTTTATAGCACCATGCTTGTAAAATGACCATTCACGAGCATCATAAGTGTATAGAGATGGTTAGTCTAGAAGACAATATATAATAAATAAGGATGTGTCCTGCTTACAGATTATGGCTGGGGATGCCTACAGCTTTTTCGTATGTTTTTTGTCATACAATCTATAAGGAGTGGAGTGGCTATCGTAAGTGAAAACATCTGCCACTAGGAGTAACTCTGGCAGCAAAATGCTGGTGATAGGCTGAAGGAGAACACAACTGGACAAGCATGTAAACCACGACAGATGGCAGAGATTGTCCCATATGACTTTGCCTTATGGAAACCATGCTAAACGAACTGCTATCCACTTTTGCTGAAAATGGTGGTCCAACCTGCTGTTGGGTATTATTTCTTCTCAGCAGATAGTACACATTCGTCAACAAAAAAGGCACGGGTGACTTGTGATTCATAAAGGGGAAAACTGTAGGTAATACTAATAAAATATATTTTTTAACTTTTCTTTCTCAATGTGTCTGTAAGCCAGTGTAATTCTATTTCTTGTCTAGTATCCATCTCCATATGCAGTTTGCCAGGAATGCATTCA
Source organism: Amia ocellicauda (assembly GCF_036373705.1). Lineage (NCBI taxonomy): Eukaryota > Metazoa > Chordata > Actinopteri > Amiiformes > Amiidae > Amia > Amia ocellicauda. The sequence continues at coordinate 18,278,019 of NC_089860.1, forward strand.
AAATGATCACATGGCTTTTCTCCCAGTCTTATCTTTTGCTTTTTTTATATGATGTGTTCTGTGTTGACACAGAGTTGTGTCAAGAGGCAAGAGATAAAAGGCCCTGGTTCAGTGCACATGACAAATCTCAGTGTTTCAGCAAGTTTGGGAATCTGACACATCTCAACTACAGAACATTTGTATTCCATGAAGGCATTTTATCTCCAAATCTTAATTCAGATCTTGGTTTCAGGTGACATTATGGTGCAATATAGTGCTAGACAGATTCCACTTCTTTCATTACACTTTTATTTTGATGGACCTTCTTTGGCCTTTTAACAAAATAGGCATTTCTGTAATTCATAATGTGTATTATTTATAAGAACACATATACACAAATGAAATAAAACAACACAAAGAACAAACCCATTTCCAAGTAACATTCCACAAAACAATGTTAAAAGAAAAGAGGAATAATAGAAATTTAACTCTAAACTCTACACTTGCAGTATGAATTAAATGAACTTTGTTCTTCTAACTACTTATATACAGCCTAAATTGTTTTATCTAAGAAGTAGCACTTTATAAATGTGGGTCAATATATAGTATTTCTGTACAGTTCAAGAAATTGATTTGCCTTTTCATTACCTTTTTAGAGCGGTATTTGGCTCACTGGGGAAACCTTGTTTAAAACATATTATGTTTCCCAATGTTTCTTAAGGTGGAGAGCGGGCAGTTTGTCCATACCTCAATAACTTAGAATGCAATGAATGTACTATTAATCATTTTTTGAATCATTACATAAGTAAACAGGTTTACTGTGTTCTGTGTCTTTCGCCTGGAAAAAGCTTTTTTTTTATTTTGTTGAGCGCTGGCTGTACCACACAGCCATCTAATGTCCAAGTAATACTCCCACTCTGCCACATGCTTCTGTTCAATAAATGACCGTCTCAAGACTTCGGCAGTGATAATCCCTTTCTACTGTCACTCTTCATGTTGTTCATTGAATTTAAATAAACTTAGAAGGCTTATGCCTCCATTAGTGTTGATCTCTAATCTTTAACATCATCAACCTGCTAATTGGTTTTCCAGAACAGTAGTGTTAGGAGCACCAATGTTGCTAATCACATGCAATGTAAACTAAACGAGATCCACTTAAAAGCAGAATGCGAGCACCAAAGGGCCACGGTAATCCTAGGCTTTTCTTTAAACACTTTACTCTGTGTGCCCACACCCATCTTATTTCCCCCTGGGCGTACAAACTTGATGCCTACAGTCTACTGAATGGACGCTCTGAGAACAAAGTTGGCATTGTTTGTCCCTATTGTGTGTGCACCCATTGGGTAAATGCAAGGCCCCATTCTCCACTGGAACTAATCCCCAACAAGAGTTTACAATTTAACTCACAACTGAACAGTGAACAGGCTCTTTGGCCTTCCTGTCTGGAGAATAATAATGAAAAATACTTGTATTAGTCCAACATGTAATTGCTAATGGCACATGTATGTTAAATGTTTTAGGACTTCTGTGATATAGTGCAGGTTATGAAAATTCTTCTGCAAAATCAAATTACAATACTCCACATAAATTAACATTACAGAATCCAACTGTGCTAATTTTGCAAATACTAATAAGAAGAGAAGATTTCAGACAAGCTGGACTAAATTTCTACCACATACACAATCACATTCATCTGAAAATCATCATAAAACCTGAAAAATATCAATGTTATTTAAAGCAAAATATATATGAAATCTGTTCTAACCTTGTGAACTAGAAAACCCACATCGTGAATGGAAAAGATTAAAATGTAACCTAAACAAGCTTAACAGTACTTATATGGATCATAGATTTATGCAGATCTGACGTCCTTTAATCTTTTGAATTGTACCCAAGTTATGTGGTCTCAGAAACCATGCTAATGATTATTATGTTAGTGCTTTTGTCTAAGATATGCAGGAAAGTTTCAGGTTTCAGCAGGACGTGTTTATGCGCGATTATACCACACCGGTGAGACAATGCTGGTGAATTTCGCAACGCTTAGATGCTAATGTTAAGCTTTTTTTCTTGCTAGGATATCCGCCTCTTCTCGGCCTGAGTGCCGCGGTGGCTTCTGGGACACAGCAGGCTAGTTGGTTCTTTTCCGGTGCATGCTGGGACCTCAGTTTTCAAGATGGCGACGTCTCTGGGAGCTAATACTTACAATAGACAGAACTGGGAAGACGCGGTATGTTTAAAATACAATTAATTTTCTTTACAGGTGATATGTTAAGCTTGCTTTCACTCGTATACACAAACAACGAAAATAAATGTGACAACCGTTATGAGGCCAGAGTTACCTTTGTTCTCATTAACAACATGCTACGAGAATTGGCTTTCGGCTTTGCCATTTCCCCCCCTTTCTCTTTCTGATATTGTTTACGGTTTGTGCTGTTACGGGAGTAGATACTCCAGCTTTATGTATAAATATGTGTTGCTCATGGTTAGCAGTAGTATACGGTACCACATTGAATACTTACCGATGAAGAAAAGTTTTAAATTGTGTTTGGCCTACCCTGCTAACACATACCGTTTCCACTGGGTTCACACTAATGTTATTACCAGACCACCGCATCATACATTAATGAAACTTAATTTATAAAGGTGCCTGATAATGAGCATAGATAGACGTTTCAGACGCAGTTCAATTTAGTTCAATATATACGGATTTGTGACGGAGCTGACCGAGATCCGCATCTGTCGAAAGCATTCAATCCAGACGCCGATGCGGACGTAGCGTATTTAGTTGTAGGTTAAATGAAATATTTAACACTTTATTTAAATGCTGTAAATGTGAAATAGTCCTAAAATTGAATGTAATGGTGATCTGCCTATGATTGATCAAGACTATGTTTAAATGCGAAAATTATAACTCACTAATTTCACTGCTGAAACGTCGTTACAAACGTACACTGTCTAACCAATGTATTGCAATGGTGGGATGTGAAATTTTGGACTTGATTTGTAAGAGCCAAAACACTAACAGTTGCATGTTTGTTTTTAATTCGCCACCATATGCGATATAAACATCTTGATGAGCTGTTGAAGCGTTTTGTGTCCCCCCCCACACTTACCTTCCCCTCTGACACAGTGGAAATGTACATCTTTCCATTGTTAACCACCCTAACTATAGCACAGGTATGAAGAATGCTCAAGGAACTTTCACATGAATGCCATTAAAAACCAAACACATCCCTGTTCATAAATCATATTGAGTTATGCTCTCAACGTGATATTTAAAAGACTGCATTGCTTTCCTCACAGTGACCAAAGAACAAGAATGCAATGATATAACATGGCTAAAAAAAACTTTATAGCTTGCAATATATTCACTTTAGTTGGGTGTGTAATACACCACACATAAATCAAGTCAATCACATCCCATAGCTAGAATCACAAGCATAGATTTATATTTAATATTCTTGTTGGTTTTAGAAATGCAAGGACTCTGTACTGTCTAGACTTTCTACTGCCACACTTCTGTTCTTTTAAAATAAGGTAGTTTTATATGAATGGTTTATGTATTATATTATTAGCAGTTAAAGCAAAGAGGTAAGCTTCACCACCTGTATGGTGAATAAGAATTCAATTAAAATCAAACAAAGCTATGTAATTACACATTGAACACACACAATTGTAGCGCTTGAAAATGTGCCCTTCATTTTTCAGTTGCTGTGTATGTTGCTTTCCTCTATAGATTGCTGCTTTGCATGGACTATATTTTATGTAATTGATTGCCTCCGTCTTTTTATATAACAAAAACATACTTATGTAAGCTTTCAATCTGAAGTGCAATTGAAGATGTCATCCTCATTAAACAGCTCTGAGAAAAGTATTAGTAAGATTTCAGAGAAATATGCAACGAGAATCATAATTCCAGAGTTTGTCTTCGTAGAAATATGACTTGTTCCATCGTGTCTTGTTTCTGGTACTGCAAAGGTTAATGTATCATGGTAACTAAATCTCTGAACATGGTCCTTCTCTCTATAGGATTTTCCCATTCTCTGTCAGACATGCCTGGGAGAAAATCCATACATTCGCATGGTAAGTTTAAAACTATCTCCCTATTGACAAGAGATGAGTGATATATCTGGAGATATTTTTTTCCTTCCCTCTTCATTCTCCAAGTACTGTGATGCTGACAATGTATTTGCCATCTTATTCTGATTGTATACATCTTGGTAACTTTTAGATTTTGTAGCTTTTTTCACATTTGCCTAACCTGATAGTGATGTTATGAAACAGACTACAGTATTCCAGAAAGATCCTGTTTGTTTTTGGTATGAGATCTTATCCACTTATTAGCATTAATCTGTTTTATATTGTTTACAATGTTTAATGTTTTCTTAGCCAGACAAGTTGACTTCTGAATGTTCCACCTGTTACCTTCCCATATACTATTATATGCCCTGTGCAGTTTTGTAGAAATATTTTCCATGATACCAGCAATGTAATTTCTCGCTTCTCCTTGCTGTCTAGCATTCTCTGTATTGGTTTAATTGATGTATTTCTTTATTTTCATAGACCAAGGAGAAGTATGGCAAAGAATGCAAGGTAATGTGGCATTCGTAACCACGTTTTCCTTGGATTTTATATTTTGTCTATAGTTTGACTTTTTTTTTTTATGAATTTGTTGTGCTTTGTGTAAATAAATGCATAGCACTAGGTCATAAGGAAAACTACATTACCAAATTCCTTGAAATTGCTTTTTGCCGTTCCTTTTGAAACTGTTTTTGAGTAGTGTTAGTCAGTTTTCTATCCTAGTTTCTGAACTCTGGCACTAAGCCTGTTTGAAGGATGTCCCCGTTGTACAGTTACAGAAGCAGTTTTAATGACTCACCCTCAAGGCTCTCGTTAACAAGAAAATCAGAAAAGGCTATTCAGAATATTTATGTATACCCTTTATATTTAGATTAAATGTTTCAATTTTGATATGGCAGAATTAGACCTTGAAGAGAACAACAGTGCACTGAAGCAAGTTTTAAACTATTAATCTTGATCTTCTAATGAATCTGAATATAGAGTGGGCCCATACTTCATTATACATCTTACAAAGCATTTTTGAATAAGGATTGGCAGCCTGAGATAACCACTGTAGACATTAATACTTTTAAAATCAGGAAAGAGTACATCATTTTATAACTGTTATCTCCAGCGGAAATATCTATGTATGTGTGTATATAACGATATATACCAGGACCTGAGCTATTGGTACATGGGCAGTTTCTCCCATCTCACCATAGACTGCTGTTCCCTGAGTTGTCATTGTCCTCTTGTTGGCTTTACTGACCAATGCCCTTGTTACCTGGCTGCTCAGTTTGTGAGGATGGCCTGATCTAAACTGATTCTGGATGCTGCCGTATTACTTCTCACTTCTTTCTATAGGCACTAAATATACTAAATTATATATACACTATGATGTACATTTTTTTAAGCATGTTCTTAATGCCTGGTAACTTTGTTAAAACTCACACAGCACAGGTTTAAGGAATGTGCCTGAAGCTTACATTTACCACGCGTTTGTGTGTCCGTCCTCTCAGATCTGTGCCAGGCCCTTTACAGTCTTCCGCTGGTGCCCAGGTGTGAGAATGCGCTTCAAGAAAACGGAAGTGTGTCAGACGTGTAGCAAGCTGAAAAATGTGTGCCAGACCTGTCTCTTGGATCTGGAGTATGGTATGTATTGAGGAACTATTTTATTAATTTACTAAGCAAATGAGTGATTTACAATTTGCTAAATTTAAAGAGTACACTTTCTTAAACACTTTTTTATTTATTTTTTATTTTAATCCTTTCAGGTTTGCCAATCCAGGTTCGTGACACTGGATTGTCAATCAAAGATGAAATGCCGAAATCCGATGTGAACAAAGAGTATTACACTCAGAACATGGAAAGAGAGGTATAGTTTGTTTTCTTTAGAGTATATCCTAATAAAAAAACAATTCCTTAACTTCAGAAATACACATATTGAACAGCAATGTAGTAGTTCTTTGATAATGTGCCTTTTTGGGTGGAGGGATCAGTGTCGTGTCTTTCAAGTCTTGACTGTGCTCAATGATTGTCCTAACTGCTTAGTTGTTCCTGTGTGCTGCAGATCCAGAGCACTGATGGGACAAGGGCAGTTGGACTGTTAGGCAAGGCTCCAAGCTCCAGTGATATGCTGCTGAAACTGGCCAGGACCACCCCTTACTACAAGCGTAACCGCCCTCACATCTGTTCCTTCTGGGTGAAGGGAGAGTGTAAGAGAGGAGAAGAATGTCCCTACAGGTAGCTTTGATCTTTCTATAATAGACTTCTAAAAATCATTCTTTCATTGAAGGTCAAATGGTAAATGTAACTGGAAGCCATTATCTAATCCTCGATCCTCAAGATACCAAAGTAGAGCTAGAGGAATGGGAACTTACTGATGAGCTAAGGGTACACCATTGAATCGATCACCAAGGCCATCCCAGACACGAACGCTTTTTGGACTTTTTTTGTTAATCTCCAATGTGATTATTGCTGAAGAGAACTGTAAAAGTCTTGCCTTTTGCTGAGATGTATCCCGTCGGCCATCTAAGAAGCTCATTTTGTTAGAAATGTTTCTGACAAGACCATATCCAGACTTTAAGACTTTTATTTTGTTCCCCCCCACCCCCTCCTGTTATCTACAAAAACCACAAACACAAACAAGGCGTGTTTGGATAGAGGGCTTCAGCTGAGGCTTGAAGCAGGCGAGTGTGTACAATAAGCATACTTGTATGCTTGTATGATCTGTGTGCTGTTTCTGTTTCCGTTCAGACTAAGGGTTTGATTTGCAGTACCCTTGAAATTAACACAGATGGTGCTCTTGTACTAGAAATAATCAATTGCTGTGGGCAATTAATGTAAAGTAATCCTTAGGTTACCGACTATACTGTATGTTTGTGAGTATTTTAGCAAACTTTGAAAACCAGCCTGCTATTATTTATACCTGCATTTTTAATCTATTGCATTCAAAAGGTTGTCTTGTAGATTAACATAACATTTAGATCTAGCAGTTGCCAATACAATATAAATGCTATATTTGGAAAATAAACTCTTCTTGTAACCTTTCAATACTGTCTCTGAAAACAGGCACGAAAAACCGACAGACCCAGATGATCCCCTGGCTGACCAGAACATCAAGGATCGTTACTATGGGATAAACGATCCAGTGGCAGATAAGCTTTTGAAACGGGCCTCTACCATGCCCCGTCTCGACCCCCCTGAGGACAAGACTATCACCACACTGTATGTGGGGGGACTGGGAGATACGATCACAGAAACCGACCTCAGGTGAGAGACGAAGCAAGAAACGTGCGTCAGGGTGACTCTTGACTAGAGATCATTGTAAAATGTCAACAAAAACTAACATGAATGAAACGGGCCAAGCTTTCTATGTCAATTTATAATACAAATTGTAATATCCCGATAATTCTCTGAACGGGATGACATTGATGCACAACATGTGCGGTATAGAAATGTTAGAAATGCTGCTCTGTTGTCGGCTGGTTTCTCATAGGCGATTTATAATTACAGGAATCATTTCTACCAGTTTGGGGAGATTCGCACCACAACAATAGTGCAGAGGCAACAGTGTGCGTTCATCCAGTTCGCTACGAGGCAGTCGGCTGAGCTGGCTGCTGAGAAATCCTTCAACAAGCTCATCATCAACGGCCGCAGACTCACAGTGAAGTGGGGCAGGTGAGTGATGGGCTTTGTGTCAATACCTCTTCATTCACTTCCTCTTATAAAGCACTTTTTTTCAGTACCAGGCATTTCTAAAAGCCTTTAATACAGTAAACTCTAGTGTGTGTGTGTATATATAATGTGTGTAATATATATTAATTATACACGCACAACAAGGGCAATTGTGTATTCACAAGCTCTGCATTTTCATTCTCCAAGACAATCTTTTTCAAATATTTTTACTGGACGTCTTTGTTACAATTAAGAGATTGATTGCTAGACCTACATTTAAATGTTATCCCTTTATTTCACTTGTCCTCCAGGAATTTTTTATTATAATTCACTCAGTGTTTGTTTCCCCCCTCAAGGTAACTATTCTGCATAAGTGCTGATAGCTTACATAGAGAAGCTCCAGGCATCTGGACTTCACTTGAGCTCATCTAATTATCTAATGCTAATTTCCCTCTGCTACAGGGAGGACACATGCTTTGATCAAGAGTGTTTGTTTTTTACTGTTAAAATCTGAATGTAGCCTAGTAATGGTTTGTTTATATAAATTATTTTTTTATATTATTCCATTCCTTTCTTTGCAGTAAAAAGTTTGGTATAATTATATCTGAGACAGTTGTATTGCAGTTTGTATTGTAGTTTCATACAGTACAGTACTCTCCCAGAACAGGATGTGATGTTTCACTTCTGCTTGTGTTTCAGGTCTCAGGCGGCCCGAGGGAAGGAGAAGGAGAAGGATGGAGTGAGTGAGACTGGGATGAAGCTCGAGCCGGTACCCGGCCTCCCAGGAGGTAAACTTTTTTTTTTTTTTTGGTGGCTATTTGTTGGTGTTCCACAAAGCAAAGTATAAATATCACACATTCACTTTTTAATTAAAACAGTCAACCTGAGTAACATTGAAGATCGCTCCTCTGTCTTTTAGAAACCGTTCATGAGTTAAAGGCAGAATTAAGGTGGCAAGTGTTCAGAAGTCCTGAGTTTGTTTTTCTGTCCCAACAGTGCTGCCTCCTCCGCCTGTGTCAGAGGAAGAAGCCCCTGCCAATTACTTCAACCTGGCTCCCAGCACGTCCCCTGCAGTCATGAACATTGCCCTGCCTCCCCCGCCCGGCATCGCACCCCCGCCTCCCCCCGGTAAGTGCTGCACGCCTTTCAAAATTCATCTGAGCTTAATCACTAGTCTTATGAGAGAACTAGTGTCTTAGAACAGTTTTTTTTTTTTTTTGTCCTTATATTTTGCAAAGGAATAAAAGCAACATTTTCCTGTGTTGTAATTATTATTTTCTCTGGTCAGGTTTTGGACCTCCTATGTTCCACTCCATGGGCTCAATGGGTCCTCCCCCCCCACCTCCGATGTCAATGAGGGCACCTGGTCACATCCACTACCCTTCCCAGGATCCCCAGCGCATGGGTGCCCATGCTAACTGCCATGGTGGTTCCTAATTGCTCTGTTCTGTTTGTGTTTTTTGTGTCTGTCTAGCTGACGGGCAACTCTATGTACCTTATGCAGCACAATTACTGATTTGTGGTAATTATTCAGATCCCCGTTTTAACAGTTTGTCAAATAAATCAATAATTTGACTTCAGCTCTTCGGCCGTAACATGAACCTTGTTTTAATGTGGTCATGGTAATGGACATCTAAGACTTATGTATTTGGTGCATGAAAATTCATGGCAAAATGACTGGATTCTAGATGCACATCTGTGTTCTACATTCCCTGTAGTTTTCCTGTAATACCACTTCCTTGTGGTGTTATGTACCGATTGACACATTTTAATTTGAGCAGAAGACCATATCAGAATGTCACAGCTTTGGACCATGCTGAAATTGACACTTACTTTTTAAGTAATATAGATCCCTTATTTAAAACCAAAAATAAAACCTAAAACACTTACTGTTATCCATGTTTCTGTAGTTCAAGTGAAATGGTTTGTATAATGATTGAAGTCCATGGGGAGAAGATTGTATGTTTCCCTTGGGCTGAAGTAATGGTGACACTTAATCAGTAAACTGAAAACAGTATTTTAATGTAAACCATTGCTAAAGAGATGTCTAATTTTAAGTCGGGTATTAAACCAAGGTTAGACTAGAGATCTTGTTGTAAGGGCCTGATGTAAGTAACACAAAAGGCCCTAAGCCATTGCTCTGTACTGAAGAGCACAATTTGTGTTTATCTTGTGTCAGATCCATTTTTAATGTCTTATTGGCTGCTTAGGTTTGGGAAAATCAGACCAATACGTCACTGTGTAATGAGATATTGACCTTAATTATTGGCAATATTGTCCTCATCAGGTTAGTTTTTATTTTCAGCCTTTAGTGTCTAAAAGGAAAACACCTCTATACCTATATTTACAATATATTTAGATGGTTCAGGATCAATGTGATCTGAAGGTATTTTTTTACAGACCTAATGCAGTGTATATTTCTATGACTTGTTCTTTTTTTTTTTTTTTTTTTTATCAACCAGCTATGGATACAAACAAGATACTTTATGCTTTTTTATTTTTTTTTGTTACATTGTACAACTGGCAATTTCATGTAGTTTCTTCACTTATAACATTAAAATTAGTTCCCATCTTCCATTTGACCGATTTTGCTTTGTCCTGAATTTTCTCACCTTGAAGCAGAGGGTAAGGTAATTCACAGTGGATATAACATTAATATCACTGCTATCATTTTCTCTGTAGAACAACATAACAATTTAAGTTTTAAACTTGTTAGTTCATATTTTTCTATTGTCATGCAAATGCTATAGAGGTTTTTGGGAAGAACAAGTAAGTTCCCAAATCCTTGTTAAAACTAATACAAATATAGAAGTATATTTCATATTTAACCTGAAGATTATTTTGGCTGATGAGTGTAAACATTTGTTTTGAAGCTACATTAAGAATTTGCACCAAAGTGGGTTTTGCATCAGTACTGTTTAAGTGACTCTTGTCATTGTGCACTTTGCACTTGCAGTCAATAGTCTTTTATCTGTCAGTTTTGGAAGAAGTATAGCTTTTTCTTCCCTAGAAGGAGAGTGGTACTGATGGTTGCCCCTCACAGCTCATTAGACTCGGGGGAGTACTTCACTCCCCAGCCACGAGGTGCTCGATTGAAGTTGGGTCGGTTACTGATTCGCATCCAACTCAGGCTGGGTTCTGTCTGTGCTTGGGAGAGCTCGAACCCAGGTAAAGGGAATGTCCTCTCACTGCCAGCTGTTCCTCCAAATGGTATAGGTGCTCTGAAAAATAGCAGTGATACAAGTTCTTATTTGTCTTTGTCAGTATAGATTTGTACACATTGTCAAAATATAAGTTTAGTTTTAGTTTTAATTTGACAATTTCCATTTTGGTCTGTGCTGCTTATAATTTGTGTGGGATACTCTATATATTAGTCTGTCTTAAGGGCTTGAAAGCCAAGGAGGGTGTTGAAGTGTCAGCTTTCTGTCCTGAGGTTTAAATAGAAGCTGGACTCAGAGGCAGGAGACCGCTCTCAGTGCTGAGATCATTTTTAAAAAAACAAGGGGAAACTTAATGCACCCAATGAGGGGCTAGTGGTGTGTACTCAAATTGTTTCTTATCTTGCTAAATGGTTACTTATCCAAATGTAGCAGAGAAATCTGAAAAAACTATTCTGAGGCCCAGTACGTAAACCTGTACAGCCAAACCATACCATGCTGATCCCTTTAACTTTGATCTGCTGTTCTTAATGGTGGACTTATTAATACATATTTCAAGATTTCTTTGCATAATTTGGATACGTAACCAAGATAAACAAATCTCAAGTTCACACCACTAGCCACTCATTAATTGGGTGCATTAAGTTTCCTCTTTTTTTTTTTTTTTTTTAATGATCCGTTTCCCCTTTTTTTTTTTTTTTTTTTTAAAGGGTCTCGGCACTGAGAGTGGTTTCCAGCTTCTATTGCCTTTTCTTTATTTGCAATGCAACGGTATCAGTTAAGGTTTTCTTTGTATCCAGCATGCTGTCACAGTTGCTCACCTGTTGAAGCACCGGAAGGTGGTGGCGCCTGGCTTCTGTGGGGGCTCTGGCAGCTGAATATTTAATGTAGCAAGGAGCTCGTTTTGACCCGGTGCGTCCCGCCATGGGGACCGGTACGATTTGGGGATGACCGTTACGTTAAACTTCTCATGGGGGATTTCTTTCAGTGGACCAGCGTAACCTTGGAAAGAAAGAAAATTATATATCTGATCTATATATCAGAAAATAAAGATTAAGTTGTTCAGAATTATTACAACCTGCACAACGGATGTGTATTTATGATCAAATAAATTACAACACAACAGCATGCAGCCAGTGCTGTGAATTCATACGTCTCGCTCTTTGCATTGAATGGAAAACTAAGGATTTAACATTAGCTGCAGTCAGTACCATCAAAAAAACTGCTAAACTATAAACTTGATTAAAAACCTACTTTTTATTGAATGCATTTTTGTTCTAGCAATATTGTACCAAAATAAAATATTTCACCATTAGCTCCTGTACCTGGGGCAATGAAATTTGGGCTCCCAGTACTTTTAAATGTTGTTTTTTTCAAAGTTGGATGGAGATGTTCTTTCCCAGGCTGAGGAATGAAAATCTCAGAGCGAAAATTTTCTTTACCGCCCTCTGGGGTCTCCTGGTTTTTTATGCTGCTGCTGCTCTGCACCTTGGGAATGGGACAAAGGGAAACCACAACAGTACATCAAATCCTGATTGTAATTGGAAAGTGTTTACCTGTGGTTGACTGCAATCAATTAAGAAGTTAACTGTTTTTAATTGATCTCTTCCTGATCAGTGCAGTGATACAGCCTAGTGTCTTAAAAATCCCAGTATCCAACTTTTCCCTTTCAATTTTTTTATGGAGCTAATTCCTATAATCAGAACAATAGCATACTAGTATTTGAGCTTACCATGATCGGCCTGTCTCTGATGTTTTCCAGGGTGAATCTATCTACCCTTTTCTGTCTCTCGTGGAACATCCGGGACCCCTTATTCGAGAGCAAGCCCAGCTCTTCCATCATCACATCCTGAGGGGTACTGATCTTCTTTCCCAGGTCCAAGTGCTCTGAGAGGCAAGGAACACATTCATGTGGCTTTAGAAACTTACAGACCATCTCGTGGTCAAAAACTAGAACAGAAAAAACACTTATATTTATAACAAAAAAAGTGATTTATGTTGTAACTCACGGTACACCATTCTGAATGAACTACAGCAGCACATTCATATATACAGTGAACTCGATGAGCTCAACAGTTACTGTACTTCAGAAACGGTTTCATTCCTCCTCCGTGACATTCTCTATTTACATTTTGTCAATTTATGTTCCCTCCCCACTGCTTTATTGTGGCCTCAGGGAAGCCGATTCAATGTATTACAAATACAGAATTAGAAATTAATAAGATTGAGATATGCTTGAGTAGCATCCCTGATCAATAGAGAGATGTAAATGACAGGAGAAAAAATGCTTTCCATCTTTTATTTTTGTATTTTTATTGATATCTTAGTTGAATTTATGCATATTAGCCACAATAAAATCTTATGAATACACCTGCTTCTTAGTCAGAAGCCACAATATACAATGTGTATTTGTGAATTTATACATCTTCAAAATATAGGGTCTGAATTAATAAGCTGTGCACTGCAATTACCATCTTTCTATTTGGTCATATTATCTATTCATATGTATTTTTCAGATGATTATTTTTAAATGTTACTGTAGTGCTAGAAACCGGGCCTTTAATCCTGACTCAAAAGTATATAGCCAAGGGCTTCATGTTTGTTTCTGAGTGGTTGTGATGGTAACATGAGTAAAAATAGAAATTTTGTACGCACCCTCAGTTCTCTTTAAATAAGGAGTGGTCAGTGATAACATATTTTTGCTTCTATGCAGCACATGTTAGGCATGGCCTCAGCAGTCTGATATAAAATTCTTGTCTGGGTCACATTTTGCTGAGTTAAGCTAACCAACGTCCAGAGGGGTATCAGACTCAAAGGAGATCTATGAACACCCAACTAAAAAGGCTGAACGGTACCAGTATGTTTCTGATTTCTAGTCATCAAAAGGTAAAAAGCACAGTCAGTAGAGTATGTCCTTGAGTAGGAAAAGAAAAAAGCATGACTGAAGCTCTTTATTCTTGCTTTTCTAATTAAGAAATGCAAATGTAATTTTGGGTAAGCTTCAAAAAGTAGTCAGTTTAGAGTATTCAGTTCAAAATTATATTCAAATTATATTTTGTATCATTTCACGCATACAGTTGTTTATGGGTGGTGAGTCCTACCTCCCATTGCCTCCATGGACAGTGCCAGGGCCTTTGCTTTATTTTCTTTGGCCAGGGTGGAGTAAGGTACCTGTATCATCTTCCTTCCTAAATATGTCTACAGTCCTAAAAGAAAAAGCAGAGTTGACAACATGAGTAGACCCACCATTCATATATGAACCATGTATTGGCAGGTATTACCTGTAAGATATGAACTGAAAACGTGACTGCTATTGAAATATGTGTGTTATTTTGAAAGAGAAAAGGTTATTTGTTTCCATCAGGTCAAGAATGAATAGGAAGGAGGTGCTTCTTACAAGAATGTGCATGTGTTGCCAAGAATTAGAAATATTCAATGACAAAAATATCAAGAAAACAAACAAAGGCTTTTTAATTCCTATAATGTTGGGTTTTACAGCTAAGATTTTGCAGTAAGGAATAAATTATTGTTCTAGTCCATATGTTTGTCATGTCTGTATGAAATTTACGCAAAACACAAAATTAATAATCAGCAGTCAGATGACATCCCCAGCAAAAATGCTAGCTTCATTACATAAAGTATTACACCTGTTATAATTGTTTATAATTGGTTATAAGCCAAATTATAACCATGTTTTTCAGCTTTATGTGAAAACTTTGAAGCAAAATGCTCTATCGGTCATGTTTAGCATGTAGAATGACAATGTACCACTGTTTCATCTTATGGACTGAAATTCAACGCTGATAGGCCATTAAAGATTTTCGTGACAGGAGTTTTACTCACTTTATGGAGTGTAGGTGAAATCTGTGACACCGAAATTAACAATGTTAACAGTGATGATGTTAAAACTAACACATCTTTCAATGCCATAAACCGATACCAAAAGTCACCATTTCTTAAAATAATACATATACATTTTGTAATTGTGAACACAATAGTTCCCAGTGAAAAACAGTATTAAACATATAATGTGATGGTATTTCAAGATAAATAAGTCTGCACAATACAAAAACAAAACAAAAATTATTTAAACAGTAAAACAATGTTTCCAATCATGAAAACTAAATAAAAATCTGAAATCTGAAACAGGACATGTGTTGAGATGTCATCACCAACACATTTATTTTTGCATTGTATCCAAATTTGTCAAAGAATCCAAAATTAGCTGTATTCTGGATCACTTAACCTTCATGTAATCTTCTCAGGCACCTTTAATCACCCGTGTGACTTTTGTTTGGATCATGTGATGGGTTTTAGAGCCAAAAACAGTTTGAATAAATCACATCAGCCAATTGAAACAAAGACAGTTATTAATTAAGTATCCTGCTAAAATCCACACATGCTTACCTTCTGCTTCAGGGTAAATATGTGTGAAGTGGGTGTTCCTTATTAGCTGCTGTCCCTTTGGTCTACTTCACGTCCCACGTCTTGCTGTTATCCTTTCCTGAGACCCTCTTTCCATTGTGGAACAGCTGAGTTGAGCGAACAGTCTTGGGCATCTCCACATTACATCACTGACTTAATTTAGCCAAGCTTGCATTGGATTGGAAACTTGCAGGATGCTATAAGCAGAGATTTACAGCACTCTGGCTCCATAACCTGCATAATAAAAATATGATCTGCATTCTCTACAGTGTCGGTGTGGTGAGAGCTTCTGGTAGCAGAAATGTTACTGTAATGCTAATTGCCAAGCCAAAACACCAAAACATAGTAATTATTACGGCTACTTTTGCTTTTTCCTTTTACTTTCCTTTTTGGTATTCTTAAATTATCAGTGTAAAACAAAAATGTATCCACTCACTTTTCAAATATTTTGACAATGGCCTTCTAAAGTCTTAAATCCATATTGCCAAGGTCTGACATCTATTTTTCTACAAATGTTTTAGTCATATAGCTACATTTATTATTATATATCTTTTTTTACACAAATTAATCTTAGTGTCCAGATCAGAGTTAGGACCGTACATGTTTAGGGTTAGGCGAGATATATGTATGTATATTTTTTAGCTCTTGCTTATTATATATTACTACAGTACACTATAATATCTGAATGACACACGAGATTACCACGTAACTATGTTTATCAGATAAACACTTGCTAAGTAATAACTCCCTGGGTCTAACACTTAAACAATTGAATGGCTTCCAAAGCTAATTATAATTCTCTGGAGCTTACTTAAGAAACTATTTTTGCTAATAATATACACTTAGGTCATGATATACTCTCAGGTCAAACCTTCCAAATGTTTACAACGGCTAAACCGCTTTTAAGCCTGTTGCAAAATGTGAACTCTGAGAAACACCCCAACTCCCATGTACTTAACAGAGCAGCACTTGACCAGCATGACATCTGCATGTGAATGTTGACTGGCAGTCTGTTTGTGTCATATGGGACTATAAGTGAACAATGCTCTGAGATAAAGGGGCACCAGGTAGTGACAGGTGACATGTGACAATGACTGAGTATTGCTTCTCATGTGTTTATAAGTGTGATGCCTCTGAGCAGCCCGCAGCTGCCTCCCTTGTGATGCATTATCCAAATCAGCGACAGGAAGCAGCAGACTGTCTTCTAAAGGTATTTGTTTAACTTGATTTTTGGGCAACATTTCTTGGAGAAATTGGGGTCTGGTATATGTTTTTCTTGTCAATTTAAAATGACTTCTTAATCTTTAATGTTTGTAGTGATACTAAAGCCAGTTAATTCCAAATTAGCTCTTACAGTGTTGTTAATATTGAAGGTTAAGTGTGGCTTGGGTCTCAAGTTAAATAATTTAACTGCCTCATGGAAAGACCCATTGTACACAACAAAAACACAAGCCAAATGAGCTGCTCTACGGCAGCCGCTGGGAGATTCACTCACAGTTATATATGTGTTGAAAGTGTGAGTTTTCTCTTTCCAGGGTGAGGCAGAGGGAATTGTTGGAACCGATTCAGGAGCTTCATGTTGCTGCTGTCTGTAGTTTGTATACTTGGTGGATAAATACAGAATCAGTCTCTGGCTGTATGCTGCCAGAAACTTTCTTGAGCACAGCTACTAGTTAAATGTATCAGATACGTAAATAAAACAGATAATAAGACAATTGGGCAGTAAGAAACACAAAAAAAGACAGAAGCAAGCTATTATAAGTTAAATACTTGCCAATTGCAAGTTTGAGATTGTTTGCCACCTGCCAAGTTTCAAAGCTGTTCTCAGTACAGTACAGTAAAGTGATGTGATTTCTATTCAAAGACAATTTACAAGGAACGTATTTGGGGAATTTAAATAGATCTTTAAATCTTTAGCTGTTCTACCCTCGCAGCCTTCAAATAAGATGGGCTTCTATTCTATTAAATAATACTTTTTCTTTTTGATGATGTTTACTATATGCAAGGTCATTTGCACTTCAAATAATTTATTGTGAACATTGACATGTATCATATATATATATATATATATATAGCTCTGGATTTAAAAACAAATTGTAAAAACATGCTCAGAATAGTGTAACACTTTCCTTGCACAAAGTATACATATTTATTTTGAACATCTTTCCTTCATTTTCTGTCCTGACATTTCTGTGATTTGTTTAATTCTTTGGCTTTAGCCTGCTTGGCTCTTCTGCCCTGATTTCCAGACCAGCAAGTGTCAATGATGTATGGACTGCTTTGTGAGAGTCTGCACGACTTCATTAAAGAATCCTACGGGGATGATGTGTGGAAGCTGGTCCGTGAGAGGGCCGATGTCAGGCTGCATTCCTTCGTCACCCATCAGGTGCCTTTTGGGATCAGGGCTTTGAGAAGTGTGACAAGAAAGCTGGCCGCAATCAAACTGTGTAAAAACAGT
Source organism: Amia ocellicauda (assembly GCF_036373705.1). Lineage (NCBI taxonomy): Eukaryota > Metazoa > Chordata > Actinopteri > Amiiformes > Amiidae > Amia > Amia ocellicauda. The sequence continues at coordinate 18,295,776 of NC_089860.1, forward strand.
GTTTGATCCGTGCGATGAAAGAACAATTTAAAACAATAAAAGAGCTGTAACTGCATTTTAACCGATGGACAGCAGCAGCTTCTTTGAGCTTACAAGGCAATTATCTGACTCCCAGTATTGCTGATTTCAGGAGCCTGACCCACATATTGAACACTATTATAAAACAAGTGCAGCGGTATAAAGGCTTGGGTGAGATCTAGGGTTTGAGATGATAAATGATAGATGGCTTTATGTTGAGGGTGCACTTGTGCAGCCTGTACGTTGTTTTTCTTCTTTAGTTTCAGGCATGGATTGCTTATAGCATCTCAGTCAAGTGCAAGAAAACTCTCCGTGTTCCTGTTGATCGGAAGCTGTTTCTGTCACTCAGATTTCACAGTAATTCAGATTTAGCAACATGTCCAGCAGATTGGAGTTAAATTACAGTGTAGCTGCTGTCTCATCCCAGTTCTGTGAATGTCCTGGTTGATTGTTGTAATTTCCCTGTCAGGTTTACAGTGAGAGTGTCATTCCCCGCATCGCCAAAGCTGCCAGCGGAGTAACAGGAACGCCATACAATGAGCTGATGAACTCCTGGGGTGTCTACTTCCTGGGTTTTGTAGGGAAGTACGGCTATGACAGAATTTTAAAGGTGGGTGGAGCATTCAAGAGTTAAAGTAAAGCATAATTCAGTAGTTGGTTTAAAAGGCAACAATGCACAGTTCTAATTACCTGCCACTACAGGCTTAATTACTTTTTTTCTTCCAAATATAAATGACAGATGGCTCCTCTACAACACAGTTCAATTACTTTCTCATTAACCTTTTCAAACTGAAGCTAGTCTGTAAACGAAGGGCTGAGACATGGTATCTGTGTTGCAGGTGTTGGGTCGACATGTCAGAGACTTCGTCAACGGGCTGGACAACCTTCACGAGTACCTCCGCTTCAGCTACCCCAAAGTCCAGCCGCCCACGTTCTTCTGCCAGGAAGAGTCGGCCACTGGAGTCACCCTGCACTACAGGTCTCCCACAGGCAAAGGGCAACTCCGCTTTATCAAGCAATCTAGGGGTTTTGCCTTACATATCTGTTTGCCCCATGGTTTTTAAGTTGTGACTCACCAAGTTTTTGAGAAAACTGTGGGGCACCAGGAGGCATTTGTTTACTGTAAATATTAATGTTATTTTACAGTGTCCTATTTCATATTCTTTTCCCTTAAAATGTTCCCTTAAATTGTAAGTGATAGTTTAAAGCAGTAAATGTACATTAAGATATGGGTAGAAATTCTAATATAAGAAAATAATTGGAGCCACATTTTGCTTTTGCATACTTTTGCGTGATACAGATAATTATTTCCTGATTCTTCTTATTATTATGATGATACTTTTCTTTAATCAAAGGTAAGAATATCATAACTAAGTACCTTCATCGTTTGTTTTATGCTAAATTATAGGTAAACATATCTTCATCATTATCAAATATTGTTCTAGCTATGCAATCGTGATATGTGTTTATTGACGAAGTCTGTACCCCTCTGCAGATAAAGAAAGGTATCTTTATGAAAAACTGAATGCTGTGGTTTGCTTTCTGCAGGAGTAAGCGCAAGGGTTACCTGCACTACGCCATGGGTCAGCTGAGGCAGATGGGAAAGCAGTTCTACGACACGGACATCCACGTGGAGGTTCTGTCGGAGCAGCTTGTGGGAGACTATTCACACGTCACCATGAGGTAATTTATTTATTGGGATACAAATCTGTTTCCCTTTTCCCTCCATATATTGGAGGTTGTGATTGATCTCGGCTCCTTTTGCATCACTATTTATTCTTAGGTTGAACTTCGACAACTCTGCCTATCGTTACATCCAGAAAGAGGACGAGGAAGAACAAGAGATTCTGCCAATCACCAGCGACTTCTTCTTCGAGGTTTTCCCTTTTAACATTGTCTTTCGACAGGTGAGCGTAAAACTGAGGAGAAATGTGTTCTGCCAGTGCCTCTCTGGCTTCTTGTTATCTTAATCCTGTATTTTTGTTGGAACAGGTCTTTATAACAATATATTAACAGTGAGAACTTGTTTAAATGCTCCTGAATGTAACCCTGATGACAAATCTTGCAATTTCTTCTGACTGTGTCTCCTTAGACATCATTGTGAATCATCTTCTCAGTCTCCCTCAGGATTTAAAAACCAAGCCTTCAACAATGTGCTAAAAAGATTCTGTTGTACCGTGATGAGCCAGCTCACCTCATATTCATTTTTTAGTCTGTGAACCAAATCATGCCTCTCAGAGCAGTCCATCAGCATCTTACACTTAATTAATTACTACACTTAATAATTAATTACAAGATCCTTCATTGTATTTTGAAGCAAATGAGTGAAAGACTTTCAGAAACTAAATTTAAAAAGCCCTCTTAATGACTGTGAAAGATGTATTGCCTTCATGTGATAACTAGTGATCGTGTGTAGTGATTATGCAATGAGGAGGAGAGTCTATTATAGCGGATTGATTTGTAGCAAAAAGGTAATCGATAGCTTTTTTGTGTGCTACCTAAACCTCTAATGACATTGGCACAAGCAAAGACATGCTAAGCAGAAATCCACTATCTGCCAAAGGTTCCACTTTCCATCAAATCCTATCCTTATTAACTCAGTAATGCTGAACTCTGAGCAAAATGATTACAATGTACAGTAGAATACATTTTAATTACCAAACAAAAAACAACAATTAAAAAATCACACAAATTCAAAATCCAGTCCCACACCCAAGACTTATATAAAAATAGGGAACGACCAGGGCCATATGACCATTTCAGAAGTGGCTTCATCAGATATTTTAATTGGCTAGCAGCATCAATGTTGACTGTGGATGTTTTCTGTTGCTCCTGCAGGACATGGTTGTCCACAATGTGGGCTCAGGGCTGGCCACAGTTTTTCCAGATTTGGATGGAAAGAAAATCAACGATGCATTCCTGCTTGCCCGTCCGCTGGTGGAGTTCACTTGGAATATGGTTAGCCAGAGTCCTCAAAGTGCTTCTGAAAACATACATGGATTCAGGATCAACCTATTATCTCTTACATAGATATCTCTTAAGACTGAGGGGAAAAGTGCATTGTCAGCAATTCTAAAGTCTCCACTCACATGCACATACATATCAATATGTCTGATTGCTATTCTGTACCAGTTGCCCCAATTCCAGATAATTATTAATACATTAATTATTATGGATTTAATATGATTATTGATTAATAACTTCCCCCTTTCCCTCTGAAATGAGAACAATGATTTTTGTCCTTCAATGTCTTACACATCTCATCCACTAGATGGAGCTGTAATCCACATAAAAGTAGAAGAAAATCAGGATAATTAGGATTTGGAGAGAAAAACATGACACGTGGATTTTATATCCCACATTATATATTGATGTAGTTATACATTACAAAACATTTTAGAGTCTGGTTTAAACAGCTTGAAGGATTGAATAACACATCATTATTAATCTTTACCAATACTGCAGATGTTGTTTTTAATGCTTTATAACTGTCATTAATTATGAACAATATAAATGGGAATGCAACAATTTGATATAGATTAATTTATTCAGGATTACTTGTCAAAGGTTAACAAACTCTTGTCCATATTTATTAAATTAAGATCAGTCATGTAATATTAATCTAGTAATATATTTAGTCAAGTCCAATCCAGTTGGTTAATATCTTTGTTAAGAAAATGACTAATGTAAAGTCAACTTTATATTTGTTGCAGATTATATCACACCCAAACAACTTGTTTGAGATCATGTCAAAGGAGCCGGTGAAAAGAGAGAGGAACCTCCACAATCGAGTGCAGAGTAATTCTCCTTGGCTCCTGCCATTTCCCAGAGCTCTCTCTTGGCCTTTTCACAATGGATGTTTTATCTGCATTGTAATGTGCACTATATACATTTTCAAACCATCTTTGATTCATTTTCTTGATATACACACATTCAGAAACCCATTGTCGACACATTGTTGATGCTCATCTTGATTTTTGCAGACGCCGATTATGAGAATGCTAATCGTTCTGCTGATGTAGACGTGGAACTGATGGCCTTTCAGTCAATTATCGGAGATGATTATAAAGGTAATTTGCCTTCATAATGTCACTTACGTGCAAGAACTTGGATGCAAATTTTGATAATTTCCCTAAATCCTGTAGTGCAGAGGTCAGTGACTGCTCAATACCAAACCTATCTTTTTTTAAATAACGTTTTATTCTTTAAGAAAAATCTAATTTTTAACCATTTCACACCAAACAGAACAGACTTTTCAGAACATCTTTGAAAATGATGGTTTGTTTTGTATTTATTCAGTATTGATCATTATTCAGATGTACACTTTAATTTACACAGACAAAACAACAACAGTCTGCTGTGGCAGTTGGATTGAATTGTTGATGCTATTTTCTCCCCAGATGGGAACAGCTCTAATGCCATGGAGAGCTGGGGAGACGGGAGCCGTTGTCTGAAGCTCAAAGGGCAAATGAGATACATGCCAGAGTGGGAGTCCATTATCTTTCTGGGCACACCTGTGTAAGATACAGACATTTAAAGATGCTTTTCACCCGTTTCAGCAATCCTCTATACCCCATCAGTGCCCATCAATAGTGCATTGGCCTCTTGACCACACAAAGTAGAAATCATGGTCAGCATCAGGCTCAGAAAAGTAGGAGTCATTTGTTTTTAATAATTGATTGATTAAGAAGATCTATATGTCAATAAGTTATATAGTTTTTATCAAATTACTGGTATTGACTTTCCCCCACATTTGTTTAGGATGGAAAGCTTGAGCGCCATGTTTAAGACTGGACTGTATATCAATGACCTCAGCATGCATGACTCGAGTCGAGATCTAGTGCTGGCGGGAACACAACAGTCTGAGGAGCTGAAGAGAGCCCTTATACAGGTAGCGCAAGAGATGATGATAGTAAAACTGATAATAATAATAATATTCATCACCATCATTAATTGTATTATCCTGGAATTGCTACTTTAGGAACAGAAGAAGTCTAGTAAACTGGAGGAGAGTATGAAGATGCTGGACTATGAGATGAAGAAGACCGATGACCTGCTGTACAGAATGATCCCCAAGCCAGTGGCCAAGCGGCTGCGCAAAGGGGAACCTGCGGTCAACACCTGTGAGGTCAGTAGTGTCACTCAGCAGTTCCAGTCCAAGAGAGCAGCTTTACTTTTTCAGTCTATCATTCAGTCGCCTTCTCACAGTCATTTATTATTTTCTAACTTCCTGTCCCTCCTTGGTACTCCATCACTTCTCCCATCCTGTTTTGCTGCACAGATTAATCCTGCTGCCCGAACATGACCTGTCTCTTTACCACCTCTCTGTTACTCACTCTCAGCCCTTGAGCTGAACTCCTCCCCTGCCATTCTCCTCCAGGTGTTCCCAGATGTGACAATTCTCTTCAGCGACGTGGTGGGCTTCACCCGAATCTGCAGCCACATCACTCCCATGCAGGTGGTCTCCATGCTGAATACTATGTACACTCTGTTTGACACCCTCAGCGAGAAGCACAGAGTCTTCAAGGTGAGCTGGGGATCTGTGTCCATTTAGGGATCGACCACACATTTTCGATGGTAAATTTCTTAATGAAGCAATGGCTTAATAGTGGACAATAATCTACAAGACTTGAAAAGACACCAGGTATCTAGGGCTGAAATTATGTTATTGTCCCCCCTGCCACCCCACCCCACCCGCCCCTAGGTGGAAACTATAGGAGATGCATACATGGTGGTGGCTGGTGCTCCTGAGAAGACCAAGTATCATGCCCACAACATCTGTGACATGGCCCTGGATATGGTGCGCTCCATTGACCACCTGAAGGATCCCTCCACTGGGAACAACATCCAGATCAGAGTGGGTGAGTGGGACTGTCTCCTCATCAACAACGGGGCACCAGGAGGACACTGATCCTGCCTGTATAAGCATTACACTGGCATCCACAGTGTCAGTGAGATGTGATTATGTGAAGCACATGTAAAGGGTTGAATAGAAATAAGTCATCCTTTCCATTCACAGATTAATGTCAATGTGTGACTTCCATTCAGGAATCCATTCAGGAATGGTGGTGGCTGGAGTGGTGGGACACAAAATGCCACGCTACGGTCTTTATGGAGACACAGTGCACACAGCCTCTGCCATGGAGAGCAATGGAAAGGTATGTACTTATAATTGAGTGTGCATTCTTCAGTGGTTATTTATGACATAGGCAGAACATTCATAACAAATGGATTCAAATGCCAGTGATGATTGCTCGTGATTGGATTGACCTTAAAATTGGACGAGTAACCTATGGATAAAATACAATGGGTTGTAATGAAAAGTCTGCAATGCAGTATCATTGTCAGCATAAATATTATGAGTAATATTTAGCTGTAAGGCTAATTAATGACTGTGAAATTAAAATGTGGATGTTTATGAAAAAAAAGGATGTGTCAGTTAATGTGTCAACACTCCAGCCAAGTACCACAGCCGAGAATATAGACTTTGATTATTAGTTTAGGCTTTAGGGTCTTCAAATGTTATGCCTGTATGAAGCGAAGATTTCGATTTTTAGGCTCGGTCAGTAACCTATTGATGGCACACCTACATAATATATAATACTTTCAAACCAAGGTTTGTTTATTTAATACATTTTTATTTACATTTGAAATCAATTTTATTTATGTATTTTAGAATGTATTTTTTCTCATGTGTGACATTCCAAGACTTCTGTGGTTGATCTTTTAAGGCCAATTAATTATTGGCCTACTGCATGAAAACCTCCCATGAGAAATATCTTTTCACAGTTTATTTGATCTTTTGCTCCTATCTTTTCTGTCTGTAAGGAGGATATGGTAATATCTGAGAACATCTGATGTTTCCTGAAAATGTAGAAAAATATTTGATGTGTGCCAAAATGTCATTTGTAATATTACATAATAAAGTTTGATTAAGCAATTTTCTTCTGGTACAGGAAATGCATATCCAGTTAAGCAGTGCTACCTATGAACACCTCAAAGGAAGCCATTTTATCTTTGAAAGGAGAGGCACAATCACTATCAAGGTACAGTTTAATTTCCAATCAATGCAAAACATAATTATACAGCAACCTCAATAATCTGTTTTTAGATTTAAACAATCGTACATTCATTCATCAAAGGCAATTGCACCTAATCTACATTATAATTAAACCATCACCAGGTCTTATATAATTGAATTGGATTTAGTATTATCATACAAACCATTATACAACTGTATTTGATTTAGATCTTCAGTCCATTTTTCCTTATTATACAACAGGTTGGTTCAGTTCACTCTTAGTAGTTTGCTAAAGCAGAATGTCTGACTTCACTGAAGGTACTTGTAAGTCTAAGTGTTCCCAAATGTGGAAGGGAAATGAGCTTCATTGTGATACCTAGGAAGAAGCTGCTGAGCAAGACATATCTGAGGAGCAAATGAAGTTAATGAGGTGAAAAACGTATAGGTTCGTGGAAACATCAAATAATCTCTATTGATCTTATGTCCCAGTTGGACCAGTGCAGTGAAATCTGATGACATGAATATATAATCAAAGCTAAAATCGTGTGTTTCCTCTAGTTATATACTGGAACCACATTGAATGTATCATACAAGTGACTCTTTCATGTATTACTCAGCTAGGACCTACATTCACATTGTGTGCTCCTTGTTACAATTTGTAGGATTAGAAGAGAGTTTGTTCAAATGAAATTGGACATTAAGAAATTAATGGCCTGCTTCCTTGATGCTTATTTCAGTAGATATCAACAGCCTAGATGGATCTTATTTATTTTCAGAAATCAACAGGGGAGGAATGCAGCTCTTCAAAGCTTTCTAGCTAGCATATTTTGTTCTTAACCTCAAATGTCAGACTGGTTGCCATTTCAGATACTGACCTATTTTGCCAGTCTAGACAATTTTCTTAATAATACATATATACTTTATGTAGTGGTGAAGCATTTTCAACTGCATATTCTTGAATTCAGACAAGGAATCTCTCTCAGAAATAAATTAGTTTGTCCAGACGATATGTCAGAAGCAGCGATTCACTATTAATTTATCCAATGACATATCAATACAGAAATAATAAAACAGGAATCTGTCTAGTCATTTAATATACCCTATAAAGCCAGTTGAGTACAAATGAAGTAATTTACTTCAGATAAATGGTTTGGCCTATAAAATCACTGTGAAATATACTATTTCACAGTTACATAGGCCTGTTGAATTACCAATATAACAAAATTGTGCAATGTTATTACCATGGTAAAGGTTACTTTGTAAGTAAGAGCAGAGACAATTTTTGTTTTATTTGTGTAGAAACATTTATGAGATGCCTCACATTATTAAAGATATTACCCTCGACCATTGGGAAATTCAATATTATAATAATACAAAACCAAACAGAATAAATACAGATGCTACTAAAATAGGTGCAATAGGGAAATGTGGTGATAACAAAGAGACGGCCTAGGGCAACAGCCGAGAGTTACTGGACAAGCTCTGACATTTGCGGTAATTCATGCTGTAGTAAATTATCATTTTATGATATTTTGTAACGATGCCCAGAAGGTGTAAACAATGGAAAAAAAGCCTAGTTGGAAATGAGAGGTCATAAACATTGGGATTCAGTTTCCTTCCACCTTCCTGAGCAGAGTGATGCTCTCTGTGGTGTTACCTCTCCTGCAGGGGAATGTAGAAATTGAAACCTATTGGCTGAAGGGGAAGAGAGACAAAGATGGCAATGCCCAGGCAGCCTGCCCCCAGTTTGAGACTCAGACTATCAGCAAAGCCACTATCTCCCCGCCAGACACCCCCATCAATGAGGACGAATTGGTATGAGCCCCCCGCTTTTCTGCATGGTGATATTCACTCAACCACACCCTTCTACATGTATGCAAAAGTACTTTTTTTAATGTTCTAATTCACTATCAGGTTTTCTATCCTTACTGTTTTATTTACACAATTTGTAAACTGTATCCAGTCCTAAATGTATCTGCTTTAAATTAGAAAATGTAAAAGTAGCCTAAAAGTAATCTAAAAGTCACCTAAAGTAACCACAGTTAACTAATACTATGGGAGCATGTCTACTGTAATCAAATATAAGCAGTGAAACTGAAAGACAACTTCCAAAGGAACATCCCCCCAATTAATTCATGAATAATTGCTACCATTGTGATAGGTCTTTCCCGCAGTGGCAGGAGACGATGAAGATGATATCAAATCCCTGCGATCTCATCGGATTAAAATGGAGGTGACTGGGAACTCACTGGAGGAGTCTCTGGAGGAGTGTGGTGTGGAGGAAACGTCAATGAATAAGGTGTGGATGATGGCAAAGAGGTGATATTAAGATGAGAGACAATTAGATGCAGATGTCTCAGAGACTGGTGCTGCAAGCTTTCTTCTTCTTCTCTTTTCTTTTTTAAGTTAAGATATTATAATATGATGGCTCCCATACCCAGGTTCATGATGTCATACATGTGTGCCAGCGTTTCTGATATGCAGTAGTTTGTAAGATGGTTTATATAATTTATATCATTGCCTGTTCTCTGCAGCCTCACTACAAGGACTCGCTATTGGACACCAGACTACAAGCTGCACACAATGAGCTGGACTCCCCAGAGTTCAACGGGAAAAACGCCATCCTCGAGTCCTCTGACAGCTCAGAGTCCTGCCGCTCACAGAAGAGTGTCCTGTGTTCGGTGTGTTGATCTGGGAAACTGCAGAAAGACACCTTACAGCTCTAGGGCATGAAAGGTTAGTTTTGTATTGTACAAGTGTTGATTAAATTTCATATGTTATTCTAATGAGTGACAGAAATCCTGTAGTGGAATAATAATTTAATTGCATATAATATCAACACATGTCTCTCACAAGGAGATTAAAAGTAATATTTTTGTATTTATATACCAATGTTCAGAACAAAGTTGTCAGACTTTGAAATATACCTGTTATTAACTTTTTGGTCTTGGAATAACTGGGTTGATGCTGATTTTTGTATGATGCGCTTTAATATTTGAGATATAAATACAATGTGTACTAGATAATGTACAGAAAATTATACATAAAAAAGTCAAGGATATGACTAAACAAAATGAACAGATCAACAATACATCACATTTGTAAGTGTTGTGTAGACTGATTGTTTTATTGAAACACCAATGCAATGCCCATAGCCCTAATAGTAACCTTTAAAAATATACATTTGAAAAACCTCAGGTTCTGTGTGTGCATTATTTTCTTTTTTCTTTTGATTTCTTTCTCCCCATCCTTTCTCCCTCCCTCTCTCTCTCTCTCTCTCTCTCTCTATATATATATATATATATATATATATATATATATATATATATATATATATATATATATACACATACATATAAAAGATGTATTCAATGAACAAATGAAATGTAATAGAGATACATGTCTACCTCCAGAATACCTCTGCTTGGTTGGTTGGTCAATCAGACATTTAGCAACCTGGATATGACACCACAGCTCAAACAGGACTGTTCTTTTGAATTAATGTACTGTTTGGTATGATCTTGTTTCATGGGTTCATTTGGTATTGTTGGTCTAACTATCTGTGTTCTACTTATTGAAATATCTTAATTGTTTACAATGTGTCATTTGACCGTCCCCAAGTTCACCGCCAGATGTCACTGTTTCCCTTGTTTTGTTATGTCTCTCCATTCACCTTCACATTATCATTGCTTAATAGATTCCTGCCTACTGGCTAATTAGCCCACCTGTCTCTCGTTTTACTGGTTAATCAGCTGCTTCATATATACTCTTTTGTCTCCACCACTCCCTGCAAAGTCTTGTTTGCTTTCCAATGACATTTCTGAGCATGTATTCCTGTTCTAGATTTCCTGTGTTCTTGACCTTGTACCCTTGCTTACCGACTTTTGGATTTCCTACTCTGCCCTGTTTGCCTGTTCCCTTGACCACTTGCTTGTCTCTTTGACCTTGATTCCTGGATTGTCCTTTTTGCGCTGTTCACTGGGTCTCAGATGAGAAGATGTTGTTCCCATTAATTTGTGTAAGTGTGTAGTTTGGATTATCATTTTGTATGACATTGGAAATGGTATCCACAGTGAAGCCATTATCTGTTAGACAAGACAGTGTCCATTTGAAGCCTTCAGCGTGGTAGAAATACACCCCAGGATTCGGGCTAGTGTTGAGACTGTAATTGTACTGATTATTGAAAGAACTGTACACATTTGCTGGTAATATCTCACACTTGACTGAACTCTGCAGTTTGAAAAAGTTTTTGATAATTGGTATTGATAATGTGATGAGGAGAAAATCTGACAATTATAACCAGGATCACAATCAATATGGTTCTTTGAGACTTAGTTTTAATATGATGCAGCCTAGCAATTTCTTCCAATGGATTGGTTAACATCACAGTGCAAGCAAAAAGAAGGCCAACACAAATCCCCACCCACACCTCATCTTAAACAAGCTGTCTACCACTACCATAAACTCAATATCAGACAGCAGATGATAGAAAGGTGAGTAATAATAATGCCTGTTCTTAGGTAGTTTTTAATTATAAACAGTAAAGAGAATGGGCCTCACACCATTGCATTGAGTAGTATGTCATTGCTGAACCTCTGCAGTTTAATTTGGTATATGACACTTGCAAGTTAGGGAGCAATACACACCCCATACACATACACATAATACACATAGGAAACAGTTAAAACAGGTAAAAATTGCTAGACAATTAGAAGCTTTTATTAATGAAAGCATATGAAATAGGATTTGTGTGTATGTATTTTGTTTATTTTCAATTAAACCAATGATTGTGTTTTAAATGGTCATAGGTGTAAGCTGTTTATTCTAGTCTTATGAAGCAAATGAGTTTGACTTAATTTGTTTGGGCAAATGCAGCAAAAAAAATTCAGTGCACATATCGTTAGAATATATTACATTTATCTCATTTCTGTAAACAACAAATTCACATTATCTTTACATTACACTTAAAGCATATGCATTATTTCTACATTGAGTTTTGCAATGTGAGAGCTGCGAAATAAAATAAGTCAAACAAAATACATCCTCTTTTATTTAACATAGGCCTCGTGGCCTTCTTATAGCTTAAGACACAGACAAAAATCCCTCAATGGAATAAACCAGAGAAACACATGCATGCATTTCAGCAGATGGAAGTGTTATGAAAATGGATGTTGCTCTGTGAAGCACAAAATTAAGAGCTGTAACTTGGCAACACAGTAAAATGTATGGTGTAATACATTCAATTGCAGGAGGGTGACAATCAATTGAATCGAATTGATGAAGAAATAATATTCTGTTAACTACAAAACAGACAGCCTACCTTCATTGACTTTGTACAACAGTGGAAATGGTTGATTACTTTGCCCTCAGCTCTGCTATATATGCTACAAGCCTGATAAAAGCAGAAGCCAGAGTGTTTGTTGCCTGTTAGTTCCTTTAGCTTTAGCTTTAGCATTATTTACATCCTGAAGAGACTGAATGCTTCAAATAGAGTTGACTACGGAGGGGGAGGAGCTCCTGCAAAAGGTGGCGTCTTCCCGGTCCAGACTGCACTTGGCCTGAGACTGGCTGTCCTTAGGCACGGGGGCCATAGTGCAATGGAAACAGAAAGCATAGAAAAAAGCCATCAGCAGGAGGAAGCAGACAATGCAGAATATTATGACAATGAGAATTGTGTGTACTTTCATGTAAGTGTCTTCCACTGGGAAGCCTAAGAAATCTGTGGGAGTGGGGGACGCTGGGAACCCCAGGGCTGCTGTGCTGAAAACTGTGGTGTCGGTCATCTTCCAGAGCAGTTATTTACTGGTGATGGGACACAATCAGGATACCTCAGTCACCTGGACAGAAAACAGCAACTCTGGTTCAACTTTACTATGATACAGGAGAGACCAACATAATACACTTATATATTACTGGATTATATAATTTGAATAAAAATCTAACAAAACCACGCAAGCATATACTCATGCTATTCTTACTACAATTATGAGATCGTTTAACTTATAAGTATAACTGACAAGTAGCGTGTATACTATATTTTTCAATCTGTTCATTCAAAATGAATATAAAGCAACACGTTTATTCACTGCAAAGGTGTTTCAACTGATAAAAATAGTATTCTGCATAAGCTGCTTTGTTCAGACTGTAAAAGCACCTCATTACCTCAGTACTTAATGTCTACTTTGTTTATTAATAAGAAGTGCTTCATGCTTCATGTTATTAATAATGATCCTCTTGGGAAAGAAACTGTTTGCTAAGGGTAGTTGTTTTCAGCACAGTTTAATTACAAGCTTGTAATCATTATTAATTATGTTTCCTTTGATCTTTCATGTTGTAATTGCATGAAAAGCATTATTATTAATTGCGTCCTACAGGCAAAATGTAAAATTCAATGGGCATATGCTACTACTTGTTTCTGCTGTCATACAAGCACTGTTTAAAGGTCTTGCAATGTAATTGAGTTTTACCATTAGGCTTTACTTTAACATTAGGCTTATAATATGATTCAACTTTTTGAAATTTAAATTCCTTACTATAAAATGATCACTTACTTCAGGTAATTATTTGTATTAAACCCAAATCTCAGATAATATATTAATAAATAAATATACAGCTCTGGAAAAAATTAAGACACCACTTAACATTGATGTCTGGACGGAGTGGTCTAAATTTTTTCCAGAGCTGTAATATATATATATATATATATATATATTTTTTTTTTTTAAGAAAACACAGTTTTATGGTAACTGTCTATTTATATTTGCAAATAAACAGACATAATGCGTTAATTTATTGTAGAATACACAATAAAACCAAACATTTATCAAAAACATAAAATTAAAAACAGAAAATATTGTATTTTATATGTGTATTTTCCAACTCTCTATATCACTCTCCTATTATTTATGTTATTGTTTCATTTCTATAACTGATTAGAAGAGTTCTAGCACACCAAGCCGAATTGTAGTTATCCATCGCTTTTGTTAGCACTTTAAAGAAATCATGCAGGGAGGAGTTGGGTATACATTCACAATCTACCATTCAAACAGGTTTCAAGTGATGTCATGGAATGATGCATTCATAGATTTAAACTAGCAAATGATTATATGATGAAGAATGGAAGAACTAAACTCTGTGATGAAAGTACAATAATATTTCCACCTTCTTACCTTCTTCTTACCTCTTACCAGCACAGAGCAGTGTCAGGATGAAACGACAGACAGTCACCTTTCTGTTGTGTGAGTCAAGTATTCTGCTTTCCACTTGCTTCCAGGTTACCGGATAGCAGATTTTCCTTCAGTGTGACTAGCCGTCAGAATCTCTGCTAGTTTCTGTCATCTCAGGCAGGAGTGGCGCAACGCAAAAGAAAATGGAAAGCCAGAAAAGAAAAATAAGCCCAGGCCTTTTACAGACACGGTATCCATGGCAACCACAGCCAAGAAACAGGCCAGCGGTAGAGAGTGAGTGACATCAGAGGTGAGACATAGAGGTCAGCGCAAAACTGCAAGTTCGGTCTTCCATTCATCCTTAAAACAGTAATAAAAAGGAAACACACTCAATGCAGTGCAGTCTAGCAATATTTGTATGGTCTTAGAAATTGTCCAATGGGTGTCACCAATTAATGAGAGCAAATTCAATTCAGGTCAATTTGTTTTATTTTTTATTTGTGTATTATTATTTTAAATCGAAAAACTGTATCTACTATACGAATAATCAATATTTACCAGAATAAATATCTCTACAAAAAAAAAACTTTAAAGGTTCCCTTTGAGGAAGTATAAATAAGAAACAGTCAATATTGTCATTTCATCATTTGAAGTAATCCGTGGGATGTTTTTAACCTTTTCATTATTTTTTAAGCAGTGGGTTTTAAGGGATGCTTCTGAAAACAAACAAGATAATAATGCTCAGTATTTATGCATCAAATGTTAACACTGCTATGGGTTTATGTGTTTCAAGAAGCACTTAGCACTATCATTAGTAGTGTATATATTTAAGCAAAATGGTGAAATATAACAATGATAAATACTGTTTGCTTGTCAATAAAGCATATATCAACAATGATATTTAACTAATAAATGAATCTATACATTGTTATGCGTATACAACCAAACATTTGTGAATGAATTAGACATGCTGTCAAAGACATGCAGGTGCTGCAAACACGCTTCAGTCACTGTGCATTTTAATGGCGTGATGAATCAGCTTTGCAGATTTGCTTACTGCTGGCTCCACCTCCTGGAAATAAACTGGTATTGCAAAAATAACCACAACCCAAAAACAAAACCAACAAATCATGAACAGGGATGGGATAAGCAATATTTATTTTGTTCCATTTAAGAAGAATAAATAAATGCATTAATATTGAATATTGTCCTGGAAATATGTTAGCTATGGCCAGCTTCAATGAAGGTACAAGCAATTCACCATTAAAGATTTTCAGATTCTGGAAAAGGTCAAAAAGGTATTTTCTCAACTAAGCCCCAGGACATCAGGGACCATGCACTAACACTAGACAGTGGGTTTCAGCAGCTAATACAGGGTGATATATTATTACAGATTTAATTAGCCTTATACTGTGAATATCCAGCCTGATTGCATTCTGCCCTCACAGAGACTGCTCAGATAAGGAAGGATGCAGTTTAGCTGAAAAAGTGAAAATCAGTATTCCTCTAGGATATTCATCTTTGCATTTTCCAATGGCACTGCAGCCTTTTATTGTATTTCTGCGCAGCTCCTATATTCAGCCACCAAGGAGCATCTGTACTATAATTTCAAATATAAATTCTAGAAATTAACATTAACATTTTAAAGTACACTTAACGCTAGAATAATTCCCACCTGAGGCTTCTGGCAACAAATTGAACTGATAAGGCGAAGGTTTGTTTTCATCTACTTATGTTCCTTTGCAAATCTGTTACATATCTGTCAACCATATAAATAATACATATTCAGTAATATATTATGCAAAATGTAGTCACATGCGACAACATATCTTCAGATACTTTAAATTCTAGCTAACATTTGAATGTTTATACTTTCCTTTCTTCCGAAACAGATTTTTAGATTGAGATGTGTAGCTTGTCACTGAAAGCTGTAATGTAAGCTGTAATTCACACCCATATACAATCTTTAGAGCTTTTACTGTCCTTGCAAACTGTCTCATGGTGAAAAATGCAAATTATAGTCTGATCAGTCTACACTTAGCATAGTATATTCACACACCATTTATGACATGAAACTCTACAAAAACATCTCCTTGTGGCTGAGATGTGCAGTGTCTGAAAGGCTGTGGAATGGCTGAACTGTTTATCCTGCTGAAATGAAATGAGAACAAACAACAACAAAGAACTAGTGGTTTTATTTTAAAATCTGTCAAACCATCTCATGCAACACAGAACACAGTGTGTACATTAGTGAACTATGTTAGGTAGATAACCTTGAAAACCTTCCTTTGTTTTCTGAATATTAGTAGTCAGAAAACATGGTAAGACACATTAACGTCATGCATTTGTCTTGGGAATCTCAGGTTTCTCAGAAAATGCTCCTGCCACGATTACGGGAAAACATAACAGGTTATTTATAATAACACATCTCTGTTTTGTTGTTCATTGTACTTGACATCTTTAAGATGTATACAGGGTTGCAAGAAAATCTGGGAGTGACATTATAATTGTGGTGTTATTTCTTCTTATTTACAATGTTGTTACAGATCCAGTTCATGCCATCCTGTAGCAATAAAACAAACACACCATTATAAACAGAATATTACACATTGTAGAAGATCATCTTTATTTTACTTACGTGAATAGATTACTTACTATTTCAAAATTACAGTTTCCTTATAATTTCTTATAATTTCAACTAAACACTCTTTATTGAATCTAGGTTTAGATCATTTATACCGACCCCTGCTTATTTTATTAATTGTTCATTAAATATGAAATTGTATCTTTAGGATGCATTACTAAATATTCAAAGGTCTTCAGGAAATAAGAATAAACTTAAACCCCAAGAAAAACATTAGCACTGCCGTATGGACCCGGCTGCGGACTTCTCATCATTAGACGCTCCTTTAAATCTCCCGCACTAACATCGTTGTGTGACCTCCCCCTGACCCGTCTTTGTAAACCCATTAAATCAAGTCTGCCAGTCAGTGACTTTACCTGCACTCCTTCGCCCGACAGTGCTGAGCAGGCCTGGATTTGCCACTCTCGGTCTCGGTACGTGTGCAGGTTCAGCCCCTCTGCGATTTCGCTCGCTGGAGCTGCTGTCACCAAGTCTTGCTTGTTAGCAAAGATGAGCACAGGGACGCCTTTTAGGTTCTCCTCTTCTATGAGTTCAGAAAGCTCCTGGGATGAGAAAATACAAACAAAGGCGAGGCCAATGAACAGGAAAGTCTATTTTCAGGCACATGAGTAATGATATGAAGTCTATAGAGTGGTTATAATGTAGAATGGTTTATAGTTTTCTGTTTTAATTGATTACAAAATACATAGATATGTAGGTTAGAAAATGTATAGAAAATGGTGTCCGTAGAACAATGTCATCATACTGTGGAAATTGTCACTTTTAACTTGAAACACAACCCTCCCCTCCCATAAAGAAAAAAAATAATGTTACCTGTCCTGTTTCTTCAAAGCGCTTCTTGTCTGCACTGTCGATTACATAGATCTGTAAGATAAATAAATAAATAAATAAATAAAGTGTATATCATATATATATATATATATATATATATATATATATATGTATATATTATCATTTACCAGGAACTCACAAGGATGATGAGTCTAACCCTGAGCAGGTTGCAGGACTATACAATGCACTTTTATTTTGAGAACAATTGTTTTGAGATTGCAGCTACTCACCAGCAAGTCTGTGTTTTCTAAATATTTCTTCCAAAAAGAGCGAATCTTCCTCTGTCCTCCAATATCCCACACATTCAGTTTCATACCGTTAGAAGCCACACTTTTAATGTTGAAGCCCTGCAAGAAAGAGAATTCTAGTAACACACTCTACTTAAATAAAGAACATTTACATCCAGAAAATGCCAAGAAAACAACACAAGCAACCAAACAAACACAGTAATTGACCAGGTGATCCTCTTTCACAGCTGATACATATTTCACATTTGGTTCAGTACTAGCAGAACATAATGGTACAGTATTTGTTTTACAGGAAGTCAATAAGGATATTTTTAGACTTGTTAAAGGCAGTTGTAATTGGTGTGTCCTTATTTAAAAATGCAACAGTGTGTACTTGCAATCGATAGGAGAGATGCATCTTTACAGACACTGGTCTGAATCATAATGTAATGACTGTTTTGGTTTACTTAACTATTTTTAGCTTCGTTTGCAAATAGCCTCCTTGTCTGTGTCTATATGATAAAAAATTGTCAGCTGAAGGATTAAATTCACGTCTCTCTTCTCTTGAGTCACATGCGTTGTCATCTCTGACATTTTAAGCATTAAATCCCCCTTTGCCAACAAAAGCCTAAAATAGGTTGTTGTATATGAGTTTCATATTGTAAAATATATATTTTTATACATAGTAAAATGCTCCATTTGAGAAAAGTGACATTTAGCAAATTGCAGTAGATCTGTATATGTTCACAGACAGGTAAATGGTCAGACAGTCTATGAAAGCAGTGACCTGTGTGCCAGAGTCAGGTATTAAAATAAACACTAAGCACTTTGTATGTATGGATGACAGTTAGCTAGGCAGTTAGATCAATATCTGGACAGTAACTGAATCCAGCTTCTGTACACGACAATTTTATATTCTAACCTGTAACCATGCCAACTCTATCTGTTCTCAACGGCAACCACACATTTAACAAAATCAAAGTGTTTCAATCATTTTCACAGAAACAGTTTGTTTAAAATGAGATTAATTTATAGGTTTATCAAGGTCAGGGTTAAAATCCAGGCTGTGCCAATGATATTTCCCTGGTGAGGACAGTTAGCGAAGACCTCCTACCATCTTATTAACACTGAGGCTAACCATGTGATATATCAGCGTACTTCCAACACAATTCCTATGAGACCCAATTGAAGACAAGAGGTTAATAAATATTATACAATACCAGTGCTACACAAATCTTATTAGTTGTTTACTTCACATAGCAGCTGAATAAGCGACACAGCAAGTAAAACACGTTTTCCAAATGGTCAAGTACTTAATTAATAGACAGATCTATTTATTTCCTACCAGCTTAATTAGCAACAGCACTTCTTAGGAGCATACTGTTATTATTATTTTGTGGGATTCATAGTATGTGTGTATTTGTAGTTTCATTTTCTGGAGTTCAGTTGAAAAACATGTTCATTACTTTAAATTAAAAAGCATTAAAGAAGGTCACACGCACAAACTATACAGCTATATAGCTGTTCCATATATCAGCTGTTGTCTCAGGTCTCTGCTTAGGCTGTGTAAAGTGTTTTAGAGTATTTTTCATAACACTGCTCCAAATAGACCGAGCCGCCAGGTTGCATGACCTCATTATTCTCAGGACACATATGTAACACGCTATGGATCCCAGTCAGGGTTCTTTTTTTACCTGTGTCGGAGTGATGGTGCTCACATCTTCTGAAGCAAGTTTCTTCAGTAATGTCGTTTTTCCGGCATTGTCCAACCCCAATAGAACTATCCTCAACTCCTGCTCAGTGGACCCTTTCAGCTTCTGAATGACTGAAAATAGACCCTGAAACAAAGTAGAAGAAGGACATGTGATCGTTTTTAACTTGAGGGAGTGTTAGGTGGTGTTAAAACACTTCCAGTTCTATAATCAAGCATTTTACTTGGACATCATATAATAAAGCCAATGGGTTTTTAAAAGTCGTCAGAAGAATAATCATATTTAATCTTTTAGAATGTTTAGGGTTAATTTCTCATTATGGCACATATAATTTGAAGGTACGGTATATGGAAAAGTGCTTATTGTATAATATATTAATTGTGTATTTATTGTGCTTTACTTCTATTGTGTCTACCAGGGACGGTTCTAGACTTCAAGTTTTAGGGGGGCTTCGTGGGGCTGATGTTTTTGTTTCCGGTCTCAGAGCGGGGGGTGGAGGGTGTTGATGTTTTTTTTCCCGCTAAAGCCCCCCTAAATAGAGTCTAGCTCCGCCAATGGTGTCTACCCAGAATGAGTGCTTACAAACCAGATTCTGACATGATGGCTTGTGTTTAATTCAGAACGATTGTGTTTAAGGCAGAAAGGAGTCATTCTGCATTTGTTAAGTAATTAATTTGGTTGATGGGTTATTTTTCAATAAATGAACACATATAGTGGATAATGCTACTGCAAGCAGAAATACACAAAACTACAGGCCTTATGCACAACAGAGCTCTGACCCACATAGCCGCCATTTAATCTTTGTTCTGGTGCCTCGGAAATCATGTGCCACTGTGAAGCATCAAGACTGTTTGTAAAATATAAGTTTTATATAAATAGTTGTCTGTCAATGATTATGAGTGTCAGAGGATGTTAACCACTGCAAAGACAGGTCTAAAAATAATGTTAAATATAACTGCAGGGGAAGAATAATGAGTGAACAATTTGGTAGGAGGAAATTATTATTACTTTACATTTTATATTCACAAGCTTTCTGATTCTAAAAGTGACACTAGTAACACAAGCACAGTTACTAATTAAATACACAAATTAGAAAAAAAACATGTACACAAAACAATGTGAGTTAACCTTTAGAACAGTTAATAAAGTAATCCGATAACCTTTTATTCTTATACAAATACATTTTTCAATGGATTCCTTGAAGCCTTTGAACTTGTGATAGTAATTTAGCTTTCTATCAAGACAAACTTCGAACTCTCCCTTACCTCTGTGAAATAATATTCTATCATTCAGCTTTCCCATATCCCACACTTATAGGTGATTCTACAGGGTTAATTCAAATATTTAATAGCTGATTACAATACTTAGCTTTACCCTGTGTAGGACCAAAATATGTATTTAGAAGCTGTTCCATACATGGATGAAGATTTTCCCTACAGCAAAAACAATCTAACACTATATTTTGCAATAGATAATTATCAAAATTAACTAAAAAACAATGAACAATGAAGAAGTAAATGTCATACACTTTTTCATAAAGATGACCAAGCTTAAAGGCCGAGCTTGTTATACATTTTAGTAACAAGTAACAGAACCCCCTGGCTGCCCATTTGTAAAAATACCACCATCACACCCATTCCAGCCAAAGAGGCCGTGCATTAACAACAGCAGCCTGGACAGTAACATTCAAATACGCACCTTTTGCACTTCTCCCATTGTAGCTTGTTTTTCTTCAGCAACAGGAAGGAAATGCAGCTACATTCTATTGAGCGCCTAACAGTGATTAATTGAGATGACCTGCCAGACTGTATAGATAACTACTCCTCTTGTGTCTCTTGTGCAGTATTTTAAGTCTGCTGGGATTGTCTTCTGTCTTCTTGGCTCTCTGGGGGTTGGGAAGGATTAGGACTCCAGAATTAGCTGCTGTCTTCCACATATACCTCCCTCCCCACTGCATTAAATAATTACCTGGATTATCCTTTAGCCACCTGCCACTCAGGAAGTCATGTGGTCTCACTGACATTCACAGCACATTGGAAACCAGGGCTTCTTCCTCGATTGCCGTCTCTCTTTTTTTTTTCAAAACTGTTTTCCTGACAGCACTGCATTTTTGAGACCCAAGGCACAAGGTAACCGCAGTTGAATGGCTTTGAGAGTGAATGAGAGAACAACAGGTTCTTGTCTCTGTGAAACCATGCTCTTGAAAAGGGATGTGGGATTAATGGTGCAATAACCACAGCAGAATAGGTTAAAGAAGAAAGAAATCACAAGCAAGTCAGGGGTGGAATCACTGCTTTATCCGGGAGTTACAAAGAATTAGATGTATTAAAACACAAATCAAAATTACTTGTTTTTTGTATTTTATTTTATTTTTTGTTTCATCCCTATTATGGAAACATAATCATTAATGTTCATTCTAATGCATATTAATGTTCTATGCATATTTCACAGGTCCAACCTCTGGAATGTGAGTACATATCCAACACAGTTGTATTATTCTATTTACAATATAAATACAGTATATTTACTGATTTATTTTACATTTAACTCAATAGACTTTTCATGCAGTTTTTATTATTTTTAGTATTATTATTTCTGAATATTTCTCTGAAATGTAGGTATATAAATGTCATTTTATAACTTTATTTTACAATGTTTTGACAGCATCCCCTAGAGTCTACATATTTCAGTTGCCACAGTGTCATAGTGTTGCCTGTTCACTTTATTGTAATGTTGCCAATAATTGCATCTTGAATAATAAACATAATTTCAATGTAAATTAGATCCAGAATTGTTCCAGCATGCTGTACAAGAAGGATTATATAATCTTGATAGCATAAATACATATTCCATAATAATATAAATATAAATAAAATGTAAACAGAGGTTGTAATGATTCTTTTAAGGGTTGACTTGGAAGATGAAGTGAGGAAATCTGGTGAAAGTAAGATAGATACAAGATATTAAATTAAATGTAAAAAACAAAACAAATCAGTGTTTACAACATCACTTAATATTAAGTTCAGCAGCTGGCTGTTGTATAAGTATGTATTTAAAAATCAATAATGAAAATAAAGAACAACAATAACAATTATAAAAGTGAAAGCTGCATCTTTAGCATCTCTGGGCTGATTCCATGTTTTCCACAGTTTCAAAGCATGGCTCCATCCATTATACAGTGTCAAGCGCTTTCCTGGAGTCCACAAATCCAGCAAAATCAAAGCTGGTGGGACACAGTTTAACATCTAAACATAAAATCAGGTAAACATTATTGGAAACTCCTCACAAATACAGTGGAAGGAAACGCATCACACCACTGGCATTGTTTATCCCAACACCTTGTATGAAATGAAACTTCACTTTTTGAAATGGGAATTCATGACACACACACATACATAAGGAGATCCAGTTAAATTGAAATTACAAACACATTTTCTTTTAAATTGTAGACATACAGTACTTATGCATTGCTTATGCTATGGCGTAACCCTGTCCCTTTGACCATTTCAAGTTAGGGATCATGTATGTAAATGTCTAATATTTTACCTGTATGAATCCTCAGTAGTTGTGGTTTGCATAGTGTCTTACAATTCTGGTTTGTTTTGTTCTATTGAGAAAAACAGCACATATTTGGATAGATTAATTACACAAGTCTATACATGTGTTCCTCTGACTTAATTACTTAGTGACTTCCTGACGTAGCCTTAGTGACCTCAGACTACAAGGAAACAGTGAAAATACTATCTGAATGTTACCTTTTGATCTTTTAAGCACGCATTTCATTATGAGTGCCAGGGCGAAGAGAAACACTCCGGCACCCACACCGCACAGGAGAATTATTACAAATCCAATCTCTTTTGCTTTTTTTCGTCACAGGCGCACACACAGACAAAAACACAAAATGAAATTGAAAGACATAATTTATCATTTCTATTCAAAATGTTTACACCTTGAAAATAAATATATACGCACATATATGGAGATAGACATACTTATATAGATATATATATATTGACATACTTACGCATCACAGTAATTTGTTGTTGGGCAGATGTAAAAATTCCGCATGGTGTCATTACACTGCAGTTGTAAAACCCAGTGTAGTTCTCTTTTATATTGTAGAAATTGAGAGATTTTTTGCACGTCCTTTTCAGAAATACTTTATCTTTGTACCACACAAAACCTTCAATTCTCCTGTCAACATCATTTATGCAGTTCAGACTGAAATTACCACCTTCATTTAAAGTGTCTGCTGATGCTATTACAGAGACATTATAGACTGCAAGTGAAGAATAAACAGACATTGTTAACCAGGTCTTTAATATATTTAATATATATAATATCTGACTGGAATTCACTAACTGACAAATAAGCAAACTTCACATTTTAAAAAATCAAAAGCCTGTGAGTTTTTCCTATTCCTTTTCCCCTAAATATGTGTATTTTAAAGTAGGTGTACTGTTTTATTATATAAATTAAGCAAATGTCTTCACTAAATATCTGATCTCTATTTTAACTTTACTATGTACAATTTTAAGCAGTTCTGATTAAATATATTACTTAATTTATTTAACACCCTATATATGTTCATTATGTTCATTATCATTAGCTGCGGATATAACAGATGGATGCAAAAATACCTTTTTGGCAGTTATCAGTCCTGTCTAAAAAGAAGATCAAACATGAAGTTAAAATTTGAATTAAATATAGCTTCCTTCTGCATTTTAAATTGCTTACTGTGGCCAAGAGCACAAGCAACAGGTTGATTAATTATAAATGCTTTCTTGCATTCTCACTGACATCAAGCAATGTCAAACGAAGAAAATACTTTAAAATGGTTGTCAAAATTAATGCTAAATTCTGTCTATATCATAAGGGTGTTCAGTACAGTCTGAAGTACTCACCACTCATACAGGCCATCATTGATAGTGTATGAATTTTTTGTTCATTTATATACATGCAGACATCTTTGTGATTTTCTGTGTTCAAAATCTTCACGCATTGAGCTTCAAAAATAATATTATTGGTGTATTGTATGACAGGAATTAGCACAACACAATTGAACTTAAAATAGAATACAACATACAATGAATACTTACTTTCATTCAGTTTAGGCATAGGCAGGCAGTCTGCATCATAAATATCTTTTCGTTGGATACATTTAGTATTGTTTTCACAATCACTTGCGCCACTTCCTTGAAGATATATGAAAAAATAAGTCACAATGTGTGCAGAATGTAATGTGTGTTTCTTTCTGTTAAAACACCACAAATCTTTCAATGTGATGTGATAATATTGATAATCTACTAAAGCACTCACCGCTAATAGAGTACTTTTCTGATTTCATATTTTGTTCAGTTGTTTGAACTCTGCAAATGACTTTGCATGGCACTGCAAAACAGACAGTGAAGAATACAATTGTGGTTGGCTTGTAATAATGAGAGTTTTATTGAAGAATATAAAAAAACAAGGACAAGTAGAAATGGCTCACTGCAGGGGTTGTATTGTGGTTTGTGGTCACTGCAGTTGCACAGAGTGTTGGCATTATCTGCCTCTTGGATGCCTATAGAAAAAAGTCTCAGCATGAATGGTATATCAGTTATCTGTAGCAATTGATCACATCTTCAGGAGCAACATTACTCTGCTGCATGGATAAAAACCTTTTAGAAATTAATGGTCCATTTCAACTCTCTGCTCGTGGCATAGGCTGAGAATTACATCTTAAACACATTATTGGAAATTTGACTATATCAATCACATGTGTTTCAGGGTTTCTGGGAGTTAAATTATTTCTGGCTGAGCTTCGATTCAGGGTTTCTCACTTACAGAGGGATTGAGGAAGCCACAAAAATGCAGGTATTTCAATCAGTGATTAAATGTCTGAAGATTTACTTACTTAATAGGAAAAGCAATAACATCACAGATGGAAGAAGACGATAAGCTTTCCTTTTAAAAGTATTCAAACTGCAAGAAAAGATGCTAAATGAAAACACTGACATCCCAAGATGACCAGCAGAGTCCAGAAAAGAGGCATTTAATTGATGCTTAAAGATAATATGTCTGGAAAACTATTTCAATACATAGTTAAACAAAGTACCAAATTATCTAATCATCTTATTAAAATTAACATCAAATGAAACAACTGAAACAGAAGGAAACCATGTTATATTTTATTTTGAAAAGCTTTACATATATATATATATATATATATATATAAATCCACTGATATAAATCAATAATTTAAGTCAGATATGTTACACAATTTACAATGTTTTCTGTCTTTTAAGTCCAATTATGCCAAAGATGATCTCTTTGTAAATATACCATAGTAATGACAAGGCTATACAATTAAAACATATATAACAATGTAATCATAGCATTAAGTTCCAAATATACAAAGTGTCAAGGATGTTATGTGTGTAATTATTCACATTCGCTGAGCAAAATACACATTAGTTAATTCATATTTAAAAAAGAACTTACATAATACAGAACATGTTAGCATCTATTTTGTTTCCCCTGTAGTGTGTCTAGGTAGGATGGCAGGGATGTTAAAAATACAGAAAGAAAGGTATGTTTTAATAGCCTATTTACACACACACATGGACCATAATAACACATACAGTCAATACTACAATGTTAAAGAAATCACTGAAATAAAAGATGAAATGATTATTATAATAATTATGCAGCTCATGAAAATACTGCAGAAGAGAACACAAATCACCGATCTATACAATGAGGAGAGACCTGAGAAAAAAGTAGGAGTTGAAAGAAGCAATAACATTGAGTTTCTATCAGTTGGTATCTTAATAAATACTTGTACAAATATTGTTTTCTTACCTAGTCTCTCCTAAGCATTTGCTTCAGTGAAAGAGTAATGACTGAATGTATCTCGGTCCATAATGACAGTATTGTTCTGCACCACTATGTCAATGCAAATGTGTTTCTAAAATAGTTGTTCCTCATGGTGAGTGTGGCTGTCTATTAAGATAGTTAATTCAACATATATGAAAATGATTTGTTCAGGTTTGGCTCTTTACTTATTTTGAAACAAGGTGTCATTGTTCAAAATGTGATGCTGATCATTAGCAAGCTGAATGATGCCTTAGACACCACCGGACTTTGTTTTTGTGTGGATGAAATACAATAACTGTAGTAAACATTTACATTTGCAAAATAAATTGAACAGTTCAAGAAGATAATTTGGTGTAATGGTTCCACATCCGTATGGTCTCGTCTGAGGAAGCTGTGATGTACTAAAAAAGAGACATAAAACATTGGGAGAGATCGTGTTAATGTTCCCTTTTCTTAATCAAGAGCATATACCTTTTTATAATAATCCTTGAAACAATAAGAGGCTGCTATATCAGAAAGTTATAATGCCACTTATTAGAGAAAGAAAATCATTTACCATGATAATGACAAGGTTTGGAAGGTGACTGAAGAATGTACATGTTTAAGTGGGAGATTGATTTGCATGTAACTGACCTGCTCTCTTTCTGGGACGTGTAAAACAGCACGGATGGAATCTGTATGTCCGTGATGAGTTTGAACTTGTGAGCCTGACTCCGTGTCATACACCCTAAACAGAAACGGGTCAAAGAGTTTCAAAACTGTCTCTCAACGGTTTCAGAGCAGAAAGCAGTATTTCTTGTTGGTATTGATTCATGCATATTTATTGTGAGTCTCATATTTTAAGTAAGGGGATAGAACTATAAACCTTAAAACATTGAGGACTCCAGCCAGGATGCAGCCATTGAGCTGGTCAATTGCCAGGCAGCCTACAGTCCCATTGGTGAATACAATGTGCTCACACTCACTGCCATCTTCACTCTGGTGGAAAAACAATACAAAAACGTAGATCCATCTGTCAATCACTAATTACAAGATTCCCATTAATTAAAATGAAACCGACCCAGGATTTACAGTGATCAATTTGAGCATGGTTTCAAGTTTAGTTTAATCCAGGGCCTTTTTATTTTACAAACAAACAGATAAATACAAATAAATAAGACTACTGACATCCAGAAATGAAAATCCTAAATACGTAACTTGGTTTTACAGTTCTGAGATTAATTCAACCACCCAAAAAGTTATTTGTGCCCGTCTCCAGGCAGTACACAGAAACGATATTGCTGCTTGTACCCATATACGTATCGTGCCATCCTCAGACCCGCTGATCCACCGGTTCAGGTGATGATGCCATACAACAGCGGTGACATCACTCGTGTGTCCCTGCATCACAGTCATCAGTTTCATCTGCCTGCCAACGGGGCTGAACTGACGCACGTAGACCAGCCCATCGCTGGAGGAGTAAGCAAACTCATTCCTGCAGTAAGAAGAGCGTAACTGTTGACAACATTGATTCAATTTACCTGGGCATGTATATTATTTAAAATATTGACAAGTTGTTGGATATTAGGGTCTATTATTTATATTTTGCTATATGCATTATTCTATTATCTTGTTTTGATACTTACATTTGAATGGGAAATATAAACACACACACAAACAAAAACTTTAGGGCTAGGAACTCCGACATCTGAAGACTGACATTTGCATGAATTTGTTTTTCCTCTCTGACGCAAATACAATTAAGGGACAGATTGTGGGGATAACATAATGGGCCTCTGTGAAAAATGAATATCTAATCTCACAATTGTTCTCCTCTATAAAACAAATATTATATTTTTTTACAGAACAAATGAATAGAATTTAATGTATATCTTATTTGTTCATTGATAAGGAAGATTATAATTTTTTTAATAATCAGGATCTTGCACAGAAGTTAAAAATACCTTTTTGAAACTCAAAATTAAATTACATCAGTGTTTCAATTAATGATGTTTCAGTGTTTGCCCCCTAGAGGTCAGCATAGGTTTAATATACAAATAATATGTATGTATGTATGTATGTATGTATGTATGTATGTACGTATTTATACATGTATTTATGTTTTTATTTTTCTTATAACATATTGCTAGGCATTCATGCATGCTGATACAGATAAATAACAGGAACAACAATAAGAGCACACTGTTTTATGCAAATCAAAACAGGCAACCTTACATTGCTGATAGATAATCAAAACCTAGAAACAAAACCTTTTGTATAAACAAAAATGAAAATGTTAAATTCTCTAATGAAGGCCAAAGTAAGACAAACCATACTTCTAAAATACATTCTTACTAAACATGTCAAAACAGAGTGATAAAAAAGTGATAATATTTCACAACAAACACACACAAACAAACACACTTCCCATTTTCTCTACAATATCACTTCGGATTCTGCGATAAACAGAGGAAAACACATTGCAAAGTCAGTTTAAGTCTCTGTTTTGAATACAAAGGTGAGGCGGGTGATATACCTCTTTTGAGAATAGGCCAGGTCTAAAATAACTCCATCACAGGCCACCTCTTTCAATTCGTGCCAGCCCTCCAAATCAGGGTTGCTGAAGGTGTCCACTAGACAGCCTTTCTGTAAATCCCAGACACACAGCCGCCTGTCCCAGCCCCCGCTGATCTGCCATTGAAAAGGATGGCACAAAATCCATATGTTTAGACATAACAGTCCTTGCAAGATTGTTCTCATGCAAACGCTGCTATTAGTCATTAACCAAAGACCTTCTAATAGCTTCTTCTAGGAAACAGAATATAATGTAATTAAAAAGGAAGTTGTTTAGACAAGGGTTTATTGAAGTGACTTATGGTATGTGAATTTTATGAAAATCGTATGTAAATGTTAATCAAAGCAATCCACTTAATATTGCTGTGCTTTTATGAAGGATGCAGAATCAAATTCTTACCAGGTATAGAGTGTCATGAGCACTTTGTCTGCCAACTACTGCAAGCGCAGAGACCGCCTGCGTATGCCCAGTCAAAACACTCTTACAAAAAAACCCTGGAAGAGAAGGCTCATGTTTATACTTGAAAACATGTTTATGCATGCCTATACTTCTATTTGCAAAGGTATAATGAGACATTAGTGGAAATATAGTTCAGAGAATAAACATAAAGACAATTATTAGCACTGAAAATATGTTTTCTAGCAATTACAGCATTATCTGCATAATCTCCCAGTTGTTTCCAATCTTGTTCCCTCAGATTGTAATTGATGTTTACATGATCTAATCCTCACACACTACCCAACAGAAACCCCTGACTTATAACAAGTACATGTGACTTCAGTGTATGGTGAGAAGAAAGAATGAAAGGAAGAGCGAAAGAGAAAGAAAGAAAGAAAGAAAGAAAGAAAGAAAGAAAGAAAGAAAGAAAGAAGTAACAGACAAGTATATTGGTCTTTCTTACCAGACACTCGGATAGATCCAGTGTCTGGAGTCTCTTCCTCGCTAGATGAGCCACTGCTCTCACTGGTTCGGTCCAGCAGGAACTGAAACTTCTATAAAGAGGGCAAGTCCATTGAGAGATGAAGGAGAGAGCAACTGAATCTACAGTGACATATATTGATATACATTTTGCAGAGTACAGAGCACTTCCAGTATTGATGGAATTTTATTTTGAGGTCCTGTAATGTATACCTATTGCCAACTTGGTGACTACAGCTATTGGCCTAAACCCTATTAAATGCATTGTGAACAGCTGACGTTTGGCATGTGTCTGTTACAGCAGAAGCACATTCACAATGATTTCCTTTCACTTCTCCATCTTGGCTGCAGCCAATTATTAGAAGATAACTTTGAATGACCTCCAATAAGTGCTGATACCAGAAACCTCAATGGTCAGCTGTGAGGCCCTGTGAGAGAAGGGTTTTCCTTTGAGTAGTTTTGCTGTGCTGTCTGCAATCCCTGAAATGCCACGATAAATTGTTGTGGGTGCAAGACATGTTGGGGTAAGAGCAGGAAAAAGACAGAAATCAAGTCTTGCCTTTCTTGCATCTGGAGAGACATTGGACTGAGGTGGCATCATCTTCATAATGCTGGAGAGGCCATCATCGAAGCCCCACAGATACACATGGCCATTCTCACAGGACACAGCCAAGAGGTCCAACTCTTCAATAAACACACTCCTTCACAGAAGCAACAGAATGCAATACTGTCAAACATCCAATGAACAAACTAGTGTGTTTGCTATTGCTATGCAAAAGGAAAGGAACACTCACAAAAATACATCAATCATATCTCAGTCAACAGCAGAAGCTGGAACCTAGAAGTCTAAGGACAAAAGAGCTCATCCTTTGGACTGTTTCTGGCATCACATTTGTACACATTTGTAAACACTGATCATTAGGGCTTTTACCTTCTTGACAAATCAGTAATGGAAGCACCTTGTTAGACTTGCAGCCTTGTTTCCTTGATCTTCAGCTCTGGCATCATTGGATGATTTTCTTCTCCTCAGTGATGTCCACTCTCTTAATTTTTTTTCACCCGTGTTTGTGGTTCTTTTTGCTTTCAAGGTCAGTGACTGTCCTTTCGATTGTTTGGCTCTTTCAAATACACTGAAGGGCTCTTTACTAACACAAAAGTAAAGCACAATAGCATTGTAATACATTACTTTACTGATCCCCCCTGTTGCAGGAATGATAAATGCATCTGTAAAATATAATAATAATAATAATAATAATAATAATAATAATAATAATATAAACAACCTGTGAATGTATTCAGATGAGCTCAATCTTTCCCATTTCACCAAGGTTCCATCGGTGTGGCCACTGAAAAGCAGAATAGGTTCTTTCCTAGCTGAAAAAAATATTTGGCGGGTTATCATACTAAAGACACCTTAATAAATGTATTTGTAGTATCAAAATATATAGATCGAAGTTTGAATATATACAATGAAACTTCATATATACAGCTCTGGGAAAAATTAAGAGACCACTACAAAATGATTAGTTTCTCTGGTTTTACTATTTATAGGTATGTGTTTGGGTAAAATGAACATTTTTGTTTTATTCTATAAACTACTGGCAACATTTCTCCCAAGTTCCAAATTAAAATATGAATGGAATGGAATGGCTGCCATACATGTAGAGATGCTGATTTAAGAAAAATTTGCAGTGGTCTGTTAATTTTTTCCAGAGCTGTATATAGATCAAAGTTTGAATATACTGTATACTGTATAGATTGACTGGGCTCAGGCTCCTTCTAAGACAGTCTAATGCATCGACCTATATATACACTCACCTAAAGGATTATTAGGAACACCTGTTCAATTTCTCATTAATGCAATTATCTAACCAACCAATCACATGGCAGTTGCTTCAATGCATTTAGGGGTGTGGTCCTGGTCAAGACAATCTCCTGAACTCCAAACTGAATGTCTGAATGGGAAAGAAAGGTGATTTAAGCAATTTTGAGCGTGGCATGGTTGTTGGTGCCAGACGGGCCGGTCTGAGTATTTCACAATCTGCTCAGTTACTGGGATTTTCACGCACAACCATTTCTAGGGTTTACAAAGAATGGTGTGAAAAGGGAAAAACATCCAGTATGCGGCAGTCCTGTGGGCGAAAATGCCTTGTTGATGCTAGAGGTCAGAGGAGAATGGGCCGACTGATTCAAGCTGATAGAAGAGCAACTTTGACTGAAATAACCACTCGTTACAACCGAGGTATGCAGCAAAGCATTTGTGAAGCCACAACACGTACAACCTTGAGGCGGATGGGCTACAACAGCAGAAGACCCCACCGGGTACCACTCATCTCCACTACAAATAGGAAAAAGAGGCTACAATTTGCACAAGCTCACCAAAATTGGACAGTTGAAAACTGGAAAAATGTTGCCTGGTCTGATGAGTCTCGATTTCTGTTGAGACATTCAGATGGTAGAGTCAGAATTTGGCGTAAACAGAATGAGAACATGGATCCATCATGCCTTGTTACCACTGTGCAGGCTGGTGGTGGTGGTGTAATGGTGTGGGGGATGTTTTCTTGGCACACTTTAGGCCCCTTAGTGCCAATTGGGCATCGTTTAAATGCCACGGCCTACCTGAGCATTGTTTCTGACCATGTCCATCCCTTTATGACCATCATGTACCCATCCTCTGATGGCTACTTCCAGCAGGATAATGCACCATGTCACAAAGGTCGAATCATTTCAAATTGGTTTCTTGAACATGACAATGAGTTCACTGTACTAAACTGGCCCCCACAGTCACCAGATCTCAACCCAATAGAGCATCTTTGGGATGTGGTGGAACGGGAGCTTGGTGCCCTGGATGTGCATCCCACAAATCTCCATCAACTGCAAGATGCTATCCTATCAATATGGGCCAACATTTCTAAAGAATGCTTTCAGCACCTTGTTGAATCAATGCCACGTAGAATTAAGGCAGTTCTGAAGGCGAAAGGGGGTCAAACACAGTATTAGTATGGTGTTCCTAATAATCCTTTAGGTGAGTGTATATATATATATATATACACTGATAAGTCATAACATTATGACCACCTGCCTAATATTGTGTAGGTCCCCCTTTTGCCACCAAAACAGCCCTGACCCGTCAAGGCATGGACTCCACTAGACCTCTGAAGGTGTGCTGTGGTATCTGGCACCAAGACGTTAGCAGCAGATCCTCCATAGATCGGACTTGTTTGTCCAGCACATCCCACAGATGCTCGATTGGATTGAGATCTGGGGAATTTGGAGGAAATCAACACCTTGAACTTGTGATTCATCAGACCTGGACACCTTCTTCCATTGCTCCGTGGTCCAGTTCTGATGCTCACGTGCCCATTGTAGGCGGTTTTGGCAGTGGACAGGGGTCAGCATGGGCACTCTGACTGGTCTGCGGCTACGCAGCCCCATACGCAACAAACTGCGATGCACTGTGTGTTCTGACACCTTTCTATCAGAACCAGCATTCACTTTTTCAGCAATTTGAGCTACCCACGTGCATCAATGAGCCTTGGCCGCCCATGACCCTGTCGCCGGTTCACCGCTTTTCCATCCTTGGAGCACTTTTGATAGGTACTGTCCACTGCAGACCGGGAACACCACACAAGAGCTGCAGTTTTGGAGATGCTCTGACCCAGTCATCTAGCCATCACAATTTGGCCGAGATTAACGAGATTATCAGTGTTATTCACTTCACCTGTCAGTGGTCATAATGTTATGGCTGATCGGTGTATATTGAGCCTTCATTGTATATATTCAAACATTGGTCCACATATATCAAGTTTCATTGTATAAATATCAAGATTTAATGTATATATATATATATATATATATATATATATATATATATATATATATATATACATATCAGATCATCATTATAACATTACAGTAGCCTTCTGCTCCAAAGTATTGTGTTGATTATCTGATTTTTTGTCTAGAAAATCGAATAATCCAAAGCACAGTATAGTTATCCATCCATCCATTTTCAAAACCGCTTATCCTGGTGGTGATAATAGTTATCTACTTGTTTATCTGAATAGTCATTCACCAGTCACTAAATACATTGACTTAATACTTACTATAAGCCATACATTCCACTGGTTGTCCATTTTGAAGAACAGTGCTGCTCTTGTTTCTTTTCCATTTCCATATCATCACATGACTCTGCCCTGCAGTACCTGAAAAGCACACTGGTTTTAAAACAGATAGCAGCCTATAGGCTGATTATAAGTATACTGTTTTTTGTATGTATAGTATTTTGTATAGTATGTATAATGTAAGTATACTGGTATGCTGGAATGATATCATATGCATGTATGTATGTATGTATGTATGTATGTATGTTCAGATGTTCAGTTAACAGTCAGATGTTAACTATGGGAGTAATCCTGCCACTACATGTTTCACAGATTTTGTTTTAATGTACAGTCTCAGTCGCATACACTTTCATTTACAATCTTTATTTTCTTACCAATAACAGAGTTTGTTTCTGGTAAGTACAGAAGTTTTTCAAGTTTATGGCCAGTTTCCTTATTTTGGAAGGTATCAACAAAATCAGATGCCTGAAACACAGTAAAAACAATGAGGAGAGCCATGCGGGTGCTTTAAATGTTGTTTGAAGACTGTTTATGACCAGAAGTGGGAATGACATTCATGTTTAATAGTTTTCATTTGTATACAGAAGTTTATTAGGATAACCTGAAATGTGGAAGACATGGAGGTATACATTTAATGTGTCTGTTATTAAAGGCTACACACAGGCCAGAAGCTATGTACCAATGTTCAGGTGGGTCAGTTCACAATTGTGTCCCTACTTACAATCTCTCCTGATTTGGGATCAAGTATTGTTGCGGCTGGTGATCCACATGCAACCCACACCAGTCCGACACAGGATGCATAGCACAGCCCCGTTATAACCCCCGAAAAGCTCAGCCTCTGAATGAGCTGGCCATCCTGTGACCAAACACACACAGTCTTGTCGAAGGACCCTGTCAACAAACTGAAAACAACAACAGTGGAAAAGCTTTAGGACGGATTTGTAAAAGCCATGTCTAAATGTGCATAATACTGTACTGAAACACATTGCCGTTTAGAAGATAAATCCTTAAAATGTAAACATCTATTTCCATGACTTTTGACCTCCAATACAATGTGAAGGAGCTAAGAGTACCATGTGAAGTATGTCAGTTGAGTTGAACTGCTTCCTGTTTTGGTCTCTCACCGTGTGTTCTCGCGTTGCTTAAGCAGCAGCAGGGTGGTGATGCCAGCCTCGTGGGCACTGGAGTTACACTGCACTGCTGTCAGCCCGCTGGCATTGGGGTAGGAGCTGGTGTCAAAGACCATGAACCGTTTATCATAGCTGTCGAAACAACAGTTTTAACCAGATTCAGTCAGGGCGTTGCCGATGTGAATTGGTGTCATTTGTCTCCTTTCCTACATTACCTTTGTCACGAAACACAGAGGAATGCCAAGGTCAGGCGGATACTAATTGTATTCACTTTACATATCGGGCAGATGGCGAGGCATGCGGGTATCATATATTCATGAAAAGTACACATTCTCCCACACATCAATCAAGCATTGTGTAATCATTTCCAAGAGGATTTCAATTATCTCAGGCTCTCGGCATGTTCCTAAATAAGAAAGAATAGGACATGTTCCTACTTTTTTTAAACGACTGCTTTTGTACTGAGAAAAGATTGCTTTTAATTATTTTAAAAAGGAACAACCCTCTGAGGACTTCCTTGTCTAGACTGGGCTTCATCACCTTCAATGGTCTAGTTACCCACCCGCCTGTGTAAACCTGAGTATCATGGCACACGATACATGAGACAATGTCCTTGTGCCTGTGGTCCGAGTTGCTCTCCGAGGTCTTTATGATGTGGCCGCACACCCTCTTCTCGTCCAGGGAGTAGACGGTGAGCCGGCTCTTAAAACCACACACCAGCTGGTGCCGGCGGTGATTCATGGCCATGGAGAAAACAGGCCTACCCAGCTGGAAGGAGAAACAGGGTGAGAGATAGATGTTTAAAGCTGAATGAGCTGTAGCTCTGAAGATTGTGTCGAAAGTACCAGATATATTAAGTTTGTACAGAAATGTATGTTATTTTTAGAATACTGCAAGTGCCATTAATGTTAATCTGATAAAAAAGGTACAAAACTGTTGCTTGATTTGATGTGTATATATGTGGTATTGTTGACAAGGGCCCAAGTCTCTCTTAAATTCCAGTAAGTGCCTCTACCTGTCTGTTTTGGCAAAAGTATCAGTAATGTGCAGTTGTTTCAGAAACTCAGTGGAGAAAAATCACCTGTTCTGCAGATAGAACATGAGATATAACAGAACTGATGTCACCTTCCTTGAATTGTACAATTATTTGGGAAGCCAATGCCATCAATTACATGATAAAGTGGAAGAGCAAACCCTGGTAAATGAGACTTATGAAGAGTCTGTATAAGGGTTGGGAATTTGCATGTGATCCACACTGACAAGTGACAATATGATATTGTAATCTCAGAACTAGCAATCAAAGTAATGATCAAACTGTTAAATAATGTATTCGCTACAGTTACTTTAGAGAGTGTGATATGGGATTGAGATTTATACAAAATATTACATTTATTCAAAATATATTAGTAGAATGGTACTTATATTATTTAAATTAAGATAATATGCCCCATAAAGCTCAGCTGTCCATTTATTCCCATTACATGAATCCCTAACTCCTTGATTGAAATAATGTCTTGAGTGTAAAATGTGACAATATTACTGTAAGATTCAATTCAGTCTATTCTGTTGTATGCTTATGTTATATTTAATCTACTACAATTGAAGTAATAATAAAAAGTAAGGGCAAAATACCAATTATTCTTCTTAGTCCAGCTAAGCAAAATATTGGTCCTCATGGCTTATTGCTCTGGTGGTTTGCTTCCAGGTACACTGGCTCAGCAACTCTCCTGAGACTTAACTGTACATGAACCCTCCTCATCTGTGCTCACAGCCTAGCCTACCAATCCTAAACATCGATTTGGGGATTATATTCTTCTCCTTCCAATACATAGATAGAGAGACAGATAGATCTGTTACACTGAAATGTAGTTCTTTCAACAAACTGCATAAAGTTCCTTAGAAAGTCTTAAAGCCTTCCTACCTCTATCTTGTCACATACAGTTGCCCCTGTGGTCCATGCCAGGACAGTTCCATCATTTGAGGCAGAAAGAAGGAGCTTGGCTTCTGCCCAGTACAGGAAACTAGTCACCATCCCAGAATGCTCAGCAGCTGAACTGGACATCCTCCCACTCTCTGCATCCCACCATTTAATAACTCCATCTCAACAGAGGGAAGCAAACCCCATGTCAGATTATCTTGGTGCATGGCAGAACATTAGTTATGGTCTTATGATGCAACTCTTGCACCATCACTATCTATCTAGTAGCCTCAGATTCATGCAATAAGTAACTAACAACTAAAAGATGATTTAGTAAGAAATTCACTTTTGTGTAGTTTTCACATGTAGATTTTTTTTTTCAGTTTATGCAACATATTTTCTATAAGATTGAGGTCTGGAGAATGTGAATGCCAGTCAAAAACATGAACCCTTTAGTTTGTAGTTTTAGACTTGTATCTGTGCTTCCGATGCACTTGTGTTGGAAAATGAGATTCAGTTCCAGCTCGACAGCACCTCATTCTTTCTTGTAGTCCCATCCTTTCTACATATTTACTCACGTAGAGATATGCATGCCAGTGATGCTAACCAGGATGAACCTGCATTTACAGATATCTGAAGCTTATAAAACCTGAGTGCACACTTGTTTTATAACCATTAAAGGTTCCATTAGAATCAGCACTTTGCTAATATATTACACAGGATGATGTAATGGCAATCAGGTAAGACAAAAAAAATGTGATTAAACAAAACATCTGCTAATTTTCTGCATATGTTAAGAGATTTATTTATCCTTGTTTTAAACATTTTATATGAGATACAAGAACATAACGAGTAAAGAATGCAAACCTTACATTAGACAAGGGAAACTGTAGTTTTGTTTTTTTCTCCCTGAATTTTAAATACTTTTCTGATAATTGAATGATGGGCACTGTGGACTTTGCTGCTTACCAGCACAACCAGTCACAAGCTCCCTCCGTGGGGGGTGATATCCCAGGGCCGTGATGAGGCGACACTCACTGTCCCTGATTGACAGCTGTTTCTGCATTGACATCACCGATCCAATGTCACTTGGTGTTCACACTGAACTGTCACCTCAAAGACTAGATTAGAAATGTGAATAAGAACAACCATACATTACATAATAATAATAATGATAATAATAACATCTTTATAGGTACTATCAACAAAATCAGAAGAATACCTACAACAGAAACTAATTTATGCAAAAAAGCTCAGTAACATTTCAATATAATAAAAAGTTGAAATTGACTTTCTTTTCCAAATCAAAAGTAATGAATCACTAATTTAATAAATAGAAACTGACATGCACTGGGTGGATTTAGGCCTCATTTTAAACTTCCACTTGTGAGAAAAAATTGATGTGTGTTTAAATACCTCTTGTCATCTCCCCTATATTTTAATAAGTGAATAATATTTAAATATTTAACAAGTAAGAGGTTCAATATAAACTGAACATCTTGTTTATGTTTCAGTCAATAATCCCTAGAAAATATTTTTAATTGGTCATAATTTAGCCCCCCGTGGCTACGAAGTCAGGTAATTTAATATGCTATTATTAAGGCAATGGCAAGGGAGTAAACACTGTATTAGCTACCAGGTTGTCACTGGCAACTATTCTACCATTTATTTAGATTCATTGTCTAATAGCCTGAACAAGAGGAGAGTAAACAATGATTTCCAGTGGAAGGTATGCTTGCTGGAACATGACTGCTTTACTCTGCTGACTAACAAACAAGTGCCATTTATTTTCACTTAAAGGTGAAATTATGGAGGAGCTACTTTGAATAACTTCCATGACTATTTAATTACATTAAGATCTCGGAGATCAGAGAGAAATAAACACCAATCCTCGGCATGATTAATGTTAACGTTTGTATTCTTTTAAATATTTAATGAGACAGCTTTTTGTAGGAACCATTCAGAATCAAATCAAGGTTTTCTCCTCAGTATACCAGGAATATAAATGCAAAAAAATATGAAGTCAGGCATTTTATGCAAATCAGCTTTCCTTAGTGTACACGTCTTTTAAAAATGAGAAACTGTCTTTTTTGTCTCAGAACCAAACTGAATTTGCAGTATACTTCCTATTCAGAAAGCATTTGAGAAAAAGACTGTAATTGCTTACTCATTTAAAAGACAGTTTCCATCAAGCATCACAGAGAGATTTAATCTATGAATCATTTCCTGGGTACAGCCAGCTAACTACACAAAGGATTTTATGCATCTCATACTAACTTTTTGTAGCAGTGCTTTATAACAATCCGAAAACATTTTATAATTGCAGTTGTTGGTTATTACTGTGTTGTTTTATTAGTGTGCATTTTGAAACATTCAGACTTTGAAAAACAGATGATTTTGTAGCTTTTATCCTTGTTTTAAACATTTTAGATGAGATACAAGAACATTACGAGTAATCACATTTTTTGTACAGTGGAAGATCAAGGGATGACATACTTTAACAAGGCCTTTACTCTTTGCCTCCTGCCTAGTCACCGCCAGTATAACTCAGAGGATCACTGCCTTAAGTAATCATGATATATACAATATAACCCAAATTAAAACTCGAACGTGTGTTTTTGAGGAAAGTGAAACTGTCCTACTGTATTATATAGCACTGTGTTTGTTTTTTGTACTTGCTCTTTTAGTAATGATGCAAAACAAACATCAGACAATTGCATGCTTCCTGATTGATTGATTGAATCCCCACTAGTGACCACAGTGGCTGCGGTGGCAGATGGCATTGCAATCCCAGATCTGTTCAAGGAATTTCATATCAGGTGAATCGTCATTTTAACTCTGCCAGAGCTTTGTAGCCACATTTGTGTTGACATGAAAAATGTGCTG
This sequence comes from Amia ocellicauda, assembly GCF_036373705.1. Taxonomy (NCBI): domain Eukaryota; kingdom Metazoa; phylum Chordata; class Actinopteri; order Amiiformes; family Amiidae; genus Amia; species Amia ocellicauda. Next base: position 18,335,783 of record NC_089860.1, read on the forward strand.
GAATTGAACTAATCTATCAAGAGGCTTATTGTGGGAGACTTGAAGCTTGATATGAACTCAATAGACAGTCCTACCTGGGCTTAAAATGGCGGAGGGTAGTGCTGCTTGACACCCTATATGCCTTTGAGAACGTATACGTGAACTGTGTAACCTTTTCCTTATCACACCTGCAGTCAATCCAAACCCAGGCATGTTCTCATTCTTCAGAAACCATATTCCAGATCAACAAAAACGAACAATTACAATGGTATCTTGTTTAACAAAAAGTGTGCCCTTTTATCCCTGCCCTTTCACCTTATACAGACCCACAACTAACCAATAGACAGAGGATCTGAACAGTATTACAAATGATTATTGACCTAACCCTAAATCTTACAAGAAAGAATAATAGGATTCAAAGCATTTAATGAACACTACACCTATTTTCATATGGGAATTTCAAATTTGAATAGAAACAGATGGACATAGGGTCGGAGTGCTGAATGGCTTCTGGAGGCCCCATTAACTGGAGATCAGATCAGGTATGCAGGTTAGAAATGGTCTAAAGTGTCCTTGGCAATCCTGCTCCCTCTGTCAAGTAAACAGTGCTGGTGGTGAGGTAAGCCAGCATTAAGAGCTGTCTTAAAAAGCTGTGGAATATTAACAGAGGAGTAAATACTGTCGAGCAACTCCAGTCTCACCCAGCCAATGAGCAGAGCAATCAAGCCTGAGTCCGGGGCTCCATCTGTCCCTGTCATTCCATCCTGTTCCTGATGAGTAACTCGGAAGACGGTGAAATGCACACAGCCACCCTCTCCTGTCTGCTCTTAGTCACGGCGCTGGCTCTCTCCATCCGTTTGTTGTCTTTGCTCACAGCTTCCCTGTGAGGCGCTGGAGCCATAGCAACAGGAGAACAGCAAGTCACTCAAAAGTGTTCGACAGTGCATGGGCTGGACACACTCTGGGTCCTAGTGCCAACACGTGTTAAAAATGGTTTCTTCTTTAAGTTTCTGTTACAGCTCTGAAAAGACAGACTAGGTAGATGTAAAATGATAAATGATAAATGTAAAATGGTTATCCGCTGGTTATGAAATCTAAGGAGGTCATCATGTGACTGTTTCGCAGTCTGTGGTGCAAAGTTGTGGGGGTGGGGGGGGGGTAACTGCAAAACTGGAAGGTAATTCTTAGGAATCACAAATTTATGAATCACACAAACAATTATTTCATTGTAATACGGTTTATTACCGTATGTTACAAAGTCTCTGGCCATATATATTTTTAACCGATTTGCTAATCTTAAATGAGTCATGTTTCCAGTTTGATTGAAGTGTCAGGAACAGTAAGTCTATCTGTGAAAACTGTCACAACATTCAACTAAAGAAATAGCAGAATAGAAATATCTTGTTGAGGTCGGTCTCTTCCTAATATGGTGTATGATATGCAGGCTTATGTAGTAATAAAGTCTACAGCTGATGTATAGACTTACCAGTAACATTTAAGTAAAGTGTTGATTTAATATCCTGTAATAAACTAACACGGGACAATATAGTTAAACAATGGTTTGGACTTTGCATAATATCATGATTTTCGAAATTATACTTGACTTTGTTTACTACAAAAACAACAACAACAACAACAACAAGGAATAAGAGTTTAAGTGTTTCTCTTTTCGTAGGGATCTTAATAGTTTTATCAGGTTTATTTATTTTTACAGAACATTACTTATCAGATACATCCTAGCATTGAAAACTGACCTAAAAGGGAAGAAAAAAAACACACACATACATAAAAAAAAAACTTGAGATAGCACCAGCCACATTAAACTGTGAAACTGTCTGGCCAAAAATGAACATGTTTCCTACGATGACGTTTCAAGAATCACTAAGGTTGAATAGTAAAGCTTCCATGGAGCTGTATTTAGTGAAAGACTTTGCAACTTTTTGTGTATATTTGTGAACCAAATGCACTCAGCAATCACTATCTCTCTCATACCTGTCTTTTTGCCACCAGATTTGAAACCTACAAAGGTTTCTATGTGTTCTTCATGAACTCTACGGGAGTCCTGAAATGGAGGTGGGTTTCTAAGAGCTTTGTGCTGCCACCCATTTGCCATGTAAATTGTGCCTAGAGCCTCCCACTCCAAACTCCAAGACCGGGCTGGCAATGTTTGTCTATTCAATTGGTTATTTCCAGGAGGGACTTATCATCCTGCTGTTTACTCTTTGCTCATGCATCAGTGTTCCCTGAGCCCTACGCCAACGTCACCTTCCCTTTGTTTGCTTTGCATTACTTTTCTGCACATAACAGTCCCTGCCCAGTCCTCTCCCTCGAGGAAACGCTTCTTCCCAGCTCCTCCATCGCCAAGCTCCAAAGATGCTTTGTGAATCCAAGGAGAAGGTATTTTGGTACCTTTGTTTTTGTATTAAGTTTGCATGTCAGGTCTGATTGGTATGGATTGCTTAGGGATGTCAGAGGAACGTGTGGGGTTTTCAGTAGAGTATTATTGAGCTTAAAAGCCTTGGAGGAGCAAATACAGGCCTGTGTCCAGACATGAAGACTCTTGATATCAAACACTGTGAGGTGTCTTTGTGGCTTTCAGATATTGTATCTTTTAAATATATTTTCTGGGGAAGTTGGAACTACTAAATAGAGAGCCAAGGAGGGGCGTGATATGTGTTTAATAGAGGATTTTATGGCAAATGAAAGCCTCATCAACTTGTTTGTCGGATGCACAGAACAAGGGACTCACTCAAGCACAACATCAGTGATATTGAGGACCAGATTCAAAGCCAGACTACATTCCCCAACTGTAACAGCGTTATTGAGACATCATGGGAACCAGCTTTCCTTGTGCAGTACAAAAGCCCTTTTTATTGTCATGTTAACTGTACTGTTCAAGTACAATCAAACAGATGTTATACAGCATATTTGGTTATAACTTAAACAGAAGTGGAAGTTGATTGATTTAGGATGCTTAGGTTAAAGGAATATTTGAGTAGGTCTATCTATTCATAATATTATTATCCATACATTATTATTATTACTAGTAGTAGTAGTAGTAGTAGTAGTAGTTTTGTTTATGTGGTAGCTTAGGTGTCAATGGAGCAGTGTAGTTTGGAAGCAATGGAGCTCATGGTTCAATGGCTTGTGTTTCTGACCTGTAGGTAAAGGGTAACAGCAGCACTTCTCAGTTGTAGAAACAGGTGACTTAATCAAAATTCAGGGAAACAGTGATTCCCGCATTAGCATAAGAAGAAGAAGAAAAGAAAAAACAAACATTTATTTTTGCTGTAGACAGCTGGTGAGTTTCCATGAGGCATAAGTTGTTTGTTTTATATATATAAACAACATTTCATCTTTATTTACATTTTTATTTGACTGTTTCTTGGCTCGTGGCCTTGCCCTCTGAGGTCTCCTGTCAATAAATAATACTGTAATACCAGGCCTTCTTATTCTGTGACAAGCCATGGACACAGGGGGTACGTGTCTGTCACTCCCCTATGAGACTCAGCTTTTTAGGTCGGTACTTTCAAAAGCATCTACGATTTCCTACAAGAAGTGGCAATCTAATTAGACAAATTATGGCTTTCTGCACACATTCCACTAACTTGGCTTGAGTCACTACCACAATCAAGTTGTACTTGTATAAGTCTGTCTCACAGATTGCCACAGCGGGAAGTATTCAGTGTTAATTGCTGGAAACTGGGCCTGATCACACACCCCCACCCACCCCACACCCTCAATACACACAGACACACACACACACACACATATATATATATATATATATATATATATATATATATATATATATATATATATATATATATATAATTAACAGAGGTTAATTATATAACAGTTTGTAATCTCAACTTTCAGCATTAGAGGTGCTAGAATTAACAGAGAAATGCTCAGACTATACCCTTAAACTTGATAAATCTACCAGCTACCAACCTATACAAAATAACAACAACAATAATAATTAATAGAAGAACAAGATGAAAAATACTAATTATAGTATTATACTAAGTATACTACATAGGGAGACTTAGCAATTTCTTTGTTTGATGGAAATAATTAATACAAGAACAATCCCCTTCCTGCATCACAGAAATTAACTCAAAGACATAATCACCCATGGACTGACGTGGGAGAAAAGTGGTTACCTAGGGAACAGTCTTCTACAAAAATAAAAAAATCTGATTTGTCCCTGGCAATGTCCATTGTAGGCTGATGTACAAAGAAACACCAATAATTACAGTATAACCAACTCAAGGAAACGTCAGTTACACGTCTTACACAAAGTTGTGTAAACAATTCTGGAAACAGCTTAAATACTTATGATTATATTTTAACACTTTATTATATTGTAATTTTAAAATTGTATTGTCATATTTATTGTGAAAGATGCACATCTTTTATATGGAGGAGCTGGCTCAAAGCTATTGTTGCAGGTTAACAACAACCATAATTATTATAAATAATAACCAAACAACCCCTATTTCTATGCACAGAGAACTGGGAAGTTGATAGCATTAATATTTATATTGCATGCAATTCATTATTACGAATTAAACAAGAACTTCGTCTTCAATTGGGACAATATGGTCAATGCAAAGACAAACACGAACTATCTTATCAATAGCCTAGATAACTTGAGCGGGTTGAAGTCACTCTTAACAGAAGCCCTGAAATGCATTTATTAAAACATGATAAGGGAGACAGATTTACAAGGCTATCTGTGGATATATTGAACATAATCGTACAGTTATAAAATATGTTTTTATTGGTCTAGTTACAATAGTTTACACTGTAGCAGCATTGGCCTACTGTTTTTAAAACACTGCGTTTCAGCGTTTGCCGCATTTTATCGTTGACACTTTGGTTCCTTTGTATCTGGTTTTATCAATAACACCATGAATCGTTATTTCCCTTTAAATGCATGCAGACTTGTGGCAATTAAGACATTTAATCAATAATACATTACTGCACCAAGCTCGTTAGAGAGACAAGGGACATTCTAGACACATGCAGAATAAGGAATTAACAAGATGCATACAGTAATTACTTACTTACTTAATTAATTAATTAATGAATGCTGCATTGAGTAAATACGCATGTCCCTTAAAAATAGTTCTTGATTAAAATACAACAAAGAAACAACAAGGAAAACATAAGACCACACACATTGTATAATTGATATAATTATATAATTGAGCCGCCGGTGTTATCGGGCATCTGTGCGCGTTTACCAAGAAGAAGATCAAACTATAGACGTCCCTCCAGACATTTTAGCTCCAGTTATTATCCCTCCAGTCCAATGCTGAGACGTTGTGTTTACGCTGGGAAGAATGGTAACGTGTTTGTGGTAGTGTTATTGATGGGATATTTAGATTGTCTGCTGGTTGCTTCTGATATCATCATCATCATCATCATACAGTTTATTAGGTAAACTGCGGGATTCGTGTTCAATATACAGGGGCTCGTTCTTGTCTCTGTTCCTTTTTATGCGGCTATGATGTCAGCTAACATTTCATATATAATCTATATATTTCTTAACTGTGTGATTAAGTAGCCTGCACAAGTAATCATCTGTATTCCCACAGTTTAGTGTCCATTTCTAGTTTTTCCTTTAGAACCATTTGGCCAATGTGATTGAGTTTTCTCTCTCCTCTTTTCCTCGATTGTCACATTGTTTTGTAGCTACTCCAGCTTTGAATTATGAGAGTTTGATATATTATTATAGTAGTTCTGTTATTTAGGGGGGGTGTTTCAGAAATGTTTTATACCACAACCTGAGATTTCTTTTTATATATAGTTTGTGGAGGTTGCATGCAAAACATCTTTAAACTTTTGTATTGATATATTCACCTGGTGGCCATTTTTATGAAAATGTGTATGTGGTTCGTGTGGATGGGAATTTTCAGTTTACATGACTTTGTGAACTCAACTAGTTTTGTCTTGTCAACTATTTTTCCATTCATAGAAATGCCTATTAAATATGCCAGACTACTGCAGCAGTGGCCAAGGTTGAATAATTCAGCTTGTGTTTTCTTGGAGATTGCATACTGGGTGTCTGACTGTTGTCTGTGCTCGTTCTGTTCCACAGAGGATGATCACATTCCAGGAGTTGTCCAAGGGCCTCAGCTCCTTTGCCCCCAAAGCTTCTCTGCGACGCAAGCTTGGGAGATACAACACGTTCGTTATTAACCGTGCCCTGAATCGCGGCAAAGTAAGTGGACCATTTCAGGTTTATAATATGCATTGTACTTTTGAGCTGATCACTGTTGGAGAAATGATAACATCAGTAGTATTTGTGTATTACAGATATTCATTCCACTTGTAGAAAACAACATGCTACAGCAAATTGATTGAATTGAGCTACATGGGTTGCATTGTTCAGAGCCAAAGCGGATGTGCATTAAGTAGCAAACACTATCACTTAGCTGGTAAGAACGTTCTAAACCTTTTAATGAGAGAGTATGCATCCCATGAGGTTACAGAGATGTTTGTGCATTCTAGCCCGTTGTTATAAGGAGAGAGGATTTTCTACGTGGAAGATAAACACCTGCAACAATCCAATCTATATCTAGGCTTCAAAATAACTGTACTTCTAAACAACACATTACTGTTGCTAGAATTATAATTATGGTACATTGAGATGCAGTTCCCTTCCAGAGGGGACAATGCAGAGATGCATAGATAGATATATACTTTACATATGATGGTTTTTCTGAACTTGCATTGACCCTGCTGTCTAATTACTGCAAAATTGTTATGAAAAAAGAATGGTGAGGTTTGAAAGTTTACAAAGATGTTTTGAACATCTGTGGACATTGATAGCACAAATGTATTTTTGTTACTCTAAGGAAACTGTTGAGAACTTTTAGTCTTGGTAGTATGTATTGATGTATATATATTTTTTAACTATTTAAAGAAAAAAGAAAAAGGCTCACTTAAACCACACTTCCTTCTTGTGGGCTGTTGCTATGGTAAGACTTCCTGTTGCAGCAGGAAATGATAGTGACTGCAAAATAAGGATGTCAAAAGAATCTTTCAGAAAAAAAAAAAAAAGCAAAAGCAAAATAGTGCATCAATCTGCACTGACTTAACACACCCCTCCGTGCCGTTTGGGATTTTCGGATTCAACTGATGCTTTAAACTTTGGACATGTCAAAAAAAAATAAACACCTTGGAATTCCGAATGGCCACATGGTGAGTTTTGTGAATTGGCTATCTTTAAATATAGACTACTATATCATCTTTTCTGTTAAAGCAGAAGAGCAGCTGAAAAGACAAGCTGTTCATGTCTGCAGGATGAGTAATGCTTTCAGGCCTAGGACAAGTGCAAAGTTGAACTGTTAAACTATACATACTTGCGTTACAATTTTCTTAAATCAACTTTTTAGAGTGAATTGGGCATGTACATCTGATTTATGCAGATTTTTACTGAAACCCTAATGTGATAAAGCAATTTGAAGCAAAATGAATGAGTGTGTTCTTCATTTTCGGTGGAGATGTTCTGTAGAGATTTCTAGTTTGGTTCACTGTTTCAATGAAAAACTGGTCCGTAATCTGTTGGGTTCGTTGAAGACGTTGATGAGTAATGTTAAAAATGATTCTGATTGCCAGATATGTTATTGTAGTACAAACCATGTCAAGCTATGTCCAGTATCAGAAGCAAACAAAAAAGAAACCTCTTGACCTACACCTTACAACTGATTAAGATATAGCATTGGTCTTGTTATTTTCTATTTTCAGTTCAATCAACCGCTATCTTCAAAGCTTTTGACAATTTTTAAAAATACATCATTGTACATACATTGATACATAATTATTGTTCATCAAACTATATTCATGAACATAATTGAGTCCCCAAATTAATAGTGTTAGTCGAACTAGCAAAATACTAAGGTTGTGGTCCGGTTTAGAACTCTAACAAGCGTTTTTAACGGTTCAGTTTCCTGTGCAAATGTGTGAAGAACCAGGTGTCACAGAACATAGTACTGTTTAGAAATATTTCCTAAAATTAGAGAATGAAGTATTTTATCCTCCAGGCCATATTGTAGCAACCCGATTGGGTGGGGTTCTGAATTTAGTTTGTCATTTTTGTAGACCACAACTCAGATCTTCCCAACAGATCTGAATGTACGTAATAATCAGGGTTCAATGTGTGAAGTGAAGTTAGAAACTTCCTCTAGCAAACCAGGCACTTGATTGCCACCCACTCCACTTCTAACCAGAAGCCTATATTAAGTGCAATGCGAAGGTCTGCTGCAGATCACAAAATCCTAACATATTATTCGGCCTCGCGCTTTGTTAACTGGAGACTTCTTTAATCTACCCAACGACAATATGTTAATTAGTATAAGGTTTATGTTTGCTGTGGATGGGTGGATCAAAATAATCCAGGCTGTGAGATTGTTCCTGTCTAGGATCAGCTTTGGCTACATTTTCAGCTTCGAGAAAATACTGAAAGCCTGTGTTAGTTTTATTTGTGTGTATGTATACGTGTATATATATATATGTATGTATATATATGTATATGTATGTTTCTGATCTTATTGCTGCCTGTAGTTTTGGGTTATATTCTATTTTTTTTTTTTGTTTGGCTTTGTGCTAGGCTTGTGTCATGTTATAGGCCTTGTCATTTTTTAATGATTAGAGCAAAAATTGGGCTCTGGTTTGGTTTAGACCTTTACACGTCAGACTTTTTATTACAGCTTTGAGAGACCCCAGTGGTGGCCGTGATGACCAAAGGCTGATCGCTGCCCCCACTCCAGAGAGAGAGAGACACATCTGAATATGAAAGAGTGTGTGTTTAGAGTACATTAAGCCTTTTGTTTTGTAAAGCTGTGTTTTGTAGTTCCTGAAGGAATTTGTCTTTTGCTTTGTTTGAAGACAGGAGTTCAAAAACAGAATACATCTGTCAAAGGTTTATTTTGTATTTTTGTATTGTATATTTTGTCTCGCATACAATTAGGAGACTGTGCTTTCACACGAGTGATAATGTCTACATTGTTTTCTTGGTCATGTATAGCAAAATACAATAGTTAACTCTTCAAAACCTTGATTTCTCTAAAGCCTTAAGCTGTGTTTGTTAAACTATTGCAGAGGATGAAGATTTCAATTTAAAAGATGCGTCTTTTTGACTCCCGTATCATCCTGTTTTTTTTTTTAATGGCAAAACAAAAGTTCTTGTAGGCGTGAAATTGCAGACATTGATGGAATAGAAGCATGAAATTGGCCAATGGGGATTTCTTTTTTGTACGCAGCCTTGCTGATTCTTGGCTTGTAGCTACTAGAAAAGATTGGAAAATGATCATTCCACAAAATATGAAGTTCTGTGTAACAGTATAGGGCTTTACATTTTATTTTTTATTTCCCACAATGCAATAGTCCAGTTGCTTTAGGTGTTATTTTGGCTAGCACTCCGTAAGTGAACTTCTTGTAGCTGCTTTTGTTTGTTATTTAGTGTTTCTTTGGGTGTTTAAATTTGTCATTCATTATCAGCTATCATGTTATGATAACCAAGGTTTATGATGCAGTATTTCCCAACAGAGAATCCTGACTGTTCTGCATCAGGTGCCATTTGAATATTGACTATCTGAGCAAGACCTCCAACACAACACGCAGTCCTTTTGGAGAGAGAACTGACATTATCCAACACCATAAGCATAGAAATTAAACTCCATTCCTGTTGAGACTTTCAGGTTCTACTGTGTCTACATTTCGATGTGGTTGAAGCTGAAAATTTGGGAACATTAAAAAAACAGACTGGACGTGATCCTTGAACCAAACAAGCATGATGGGCCACATGGCCTCCTCTCCTTTGTAAACTTTATGTTCTAAAAAATATATAACACTTGAGGTTGCATTTGGTTGTGTAATTTGATTATCTTGTTAGTTTATACTCTGATATTTCTATGTAGGATTATCAAGTTTACAAATGTAAATGGCCGATGCGTTTTCTCTTTTGAGGGGCTATTTCCTTTTTGTCTTTCACATGTTACCACATCCACCCCAGTGGGCTTACGTCAGAGTCTTAGTGGTTTTGTTCATTTATTTATTTTTTATTAAAGTTCTTAATCTATCCTGTTTTGACAATGTAGCTAAAATTTAAGATTTTTTTTTTCTGCAGGATAAATGTAATGCAATAATTAAACCTGTGTATCATGCATCATCATAGTATTTAGATAGATATGGAAAACAACATATACAAAGTATTTACACCTTTCACATAAATCAATTCTATTCAGTGATTTTTTTTCAATTTGATAACTATTGCTAATTTAAATTGTACATAATTTACAATATGGTAACTTTGTCTGTATGTACCTTTAATACTTCTATACTGTAGTGGAGATCTTTTTGCTAAGCTGTACACAACATAGCGACAACTGTACCAGTTTATACACAAAACATTCTGACCTTGTCTTATTAGCAACTGTATTTATGCTTTTGCTGAAACCTGTGTAATTGTGCCGAGAATTAAATCAGGAACAGAAAGTGGCTAATTTGTTTAAGGCGGGGAGATATCTCCAATCTTACAATGCAGTGTGACAGCAGGTCAAATTATATATGTGCCCAGAAGAGGTGGGGATGAGGCGAAATTAGATGCATCTTTCTTATGACAAATTAAAACTGCTAAAGAAAAACAAAACAAATCGGATGTGAGGAGAATAAGAAAGCAGAAACCGTTGTCACACCCATATCCTGTTTTAGAAAATGGTCTTTCATCACACACATAAGTGCCTGCAGCTGTTTTAATGTTTTTGCTTCATTTTAGGAAAGCATACATAGATCATAGCAATGGCTTCATTTATCAGTGTCAGATACAGTCCACGAACACTCCATATAGACAAACTGTGAATTACAGTTTATGTGCTGATTGTGTGTGGAAATATATAGTATTTCCTTAAAGAAATCTCTAGTGGCTGAAGGCTCACCATTGCTGTTGGGAGCTGTCTGGCACATTTTGTTTCACGTGAAGCCACTTTGATTCTCGGAAGCCAGCACATTAACATCGGCCTACTTTTCTTTCAAAATTGTATTTTACCAAGTACTCCGATTGGTTTAACTGTCCTTTGCCTGTATTAGCTGTGTGGGAGCTTCACTGGTGTTGAGCAGGAAGTATACAGTGTCAGGGTTTGAGGTTTGACCTCGGATAGATCCCAGGGAGCAAGAGAAGAAGCAATTTAGCCTTCATTAGTAAAGCACTTTCTCTTGTGGCTCTTTCCCCTTGGACCAGTGATGATTATGAAGTTATACGTGCCTGCTTGTAATGATTTGTATTATTGTACTGAATTGTAGATGATGACCTTTATTTGTATGCTGTGGTTTACTATATTACCTGCAAACTGGAAGAAAAAGTCACCAAATAAAAAAACCAAAAAAAAAAACAAATGGTTATTACATATTGGTTATTAAGTTATTAATTCTGCTCTGTATAGCTATCCCAAACCCTACACTTGCCTGCTTAAATCATTGGAAGTGAGGGTTTACACATGTGGTCTACCTCAGAACTCAGAAGTGTATTAGATATTCCTGGGCAAGTCAGTTGTATTTTTTAATGACATTTATGTTCAGTGTGAACAGCTTGAGATGCAGCCGTGTTCAGTGTTTTATTGCAGTTATTGCCCTTGCTGATATCATGCTTTTATTTTTATTTTTTTTATTTAAGTCAAAGCTTTGAATGTAGTAGATCTGGCATTCTTTTTAAAAAGTTTGTTTTATTAATTTGACTTCTGCTTTTTATTTTGCAGACATTGGCAGCTTCTGATGGAGGTAAGCCCTACAGCACTGTTTCTATTGCATAACGATGAAGGCATTTTATATATGTTGTAGTTGAGGTTACCCCCAGGGTAATTGGTTCACAGCAAGGGTGTCAGAATCCAGTCCTGGGGGGCCGCGGTGGCTGGTTTTTGATCCAACAGGAGCTCCCAATTACTTACTTAATATCATTATTTACTTGGGTAGGCTTATCTAAAACTTGCATATTGTATTTTTATAGCCGATTCTCTTACAATGTGTTGATTACTCAAAACATTGAACCCAAACACCTCAGTTTCTTGAAGTGTTAAATTAATCCAGTTAATTGTTTAATTAGACCAATTAAGGAGCCAAGAGCTGGGTTGGAGCGAAACCCAACAGACACTTGGGCTCTCCAGGACTGGAGTCTGATACCCCTGGTTTACAGTGACCTCCCCAAATTTCTGAACGCTTCCTCACATTTGGTTCTTTTCAAATGGAGGAAGTTGTTCCTCTGAATTGCCGTCTCTGTGCACCCCTATAAGCTCCCAGTGGAGAGAAATGTTCTCTTAATGTTGCACACTGGTTCTTTATTTTGCAACTAACAAACCTATAATTATTAGCTTTAGAAATGGAGGCAGGACGTTCGGATGCTTTAGGTGCTTCATTTGTACTTCTTGAGCAAACCATGAGTCACCACGAATTTCACTGCAGTGTAGGGTAACCTTTTCCAGTGTTTATTTCTGTGTACTCGAGGTTCTAGTGACTAAGTGTTAGACTGTTATTTATTTATATATATGACACAGGAACATGCACGTTTTAAAAATGGGAGGTGAAGACACCATACTTCTAGCCACAAGTGTGTAAAATTAGACTAAATGGAAGGTGAATTTTCAGTCTTGCTGTGCTTAACTAGGGACTTTTTGTCTTCTGTTTAGAGCTGAATATAACGGAGGGGGATGGGCGTGGCAGCAGTCACAGCCTGAACAGCAACACAAGCCTGCCCAGTGTCCAGAGTGGCTCTCACCGTGCTGAGCGCTCAGTTGCCAGTTGGGCAGTTTCATTTGAACGGCTCCTAGGGGACCCCATGGGAGTTCGCTATTTCACAGTAAGCACAAACTCTGGCCCACACACTGATTTGGGTTTTGGCAGTACTTGATATTCTTTAATTACACAGTGAATGTGCTTTGTTTTCATCTTCACCACAGAAAGTGAAAGGCTAATTAACTGATTAAAGTTTGAGCCATTTCAAGTAAGAGCAAGGATCAGAATTATAGAAAGTTTTTTCTAGCAGCTGAGTTTGTGTGATATCTCTACCTCACCCATGCAAGGATTAAATGGCTCACACAGAACATGTACTGTGCTCTGTTGAATACCAGCTGAGGTTCTGCATATGTGTCATATGAATAATGTTATCTTCTGTATATTGTTGCCCTTTATTGTGTTCAAGGCACATGTATTCAGATTCATGTGCACAGCACTTAATTTCTCGTGTTATTTCTAGTTCCAATCATAATTGGAAAAAAAAATGTGGCTCTGTGTATTGTTTTCCATTTCGACACTTACTGGAGTGGAGGCTAAATCACGAAAAGCAACACCTTGTAAATGCATGAGTCACACACATTTATATGGAATAATATCGAAATCAATTTGTGCTAATGAAAGCTGCTCTTACAGCCTGCAGATTCAAACGAACAAAATGACCTTGATTATACTTAATGAAAGATTGCCTTATGTAAGCCTGGGTTAAGTGGAGCTTAATCTAGGTTCTTTGAAAATATTAGATACTTTATGGTGATTAAAAAAAACCTGCACTAAATCAATACATTACATTCCATAAGTTTCAAGGCATATCTTCCTATGACGTATCCTGCAAACATGTGAAATTGAAATGGAAATGGCACTGCATGATCTGTCGAAGAATGTTGCTGATATAAATGCTGTTTCAATTGTGTTTCTCTTCTTTGCCATTGTTTTCTGCAGGCTTTTCTGAAGTCAGAAGTCAGTGCGGAGAATATCCTATTTTATCAGGCTTGTGAAAAGTTCCGCCAGATTCCCCCCAAAAAGAAAGAGGAGGTACAATAATATTTTCTAAGACGTATCAATGCCATAGTGTTTGTGATTCATCATTACCATTAAAATTTTCTAATTTATTTGTAAATGACAGTCCTATAGTATTCTATCTTGAGTTTTGAATCAAAAGCGTGTTGTAATGATGTATATTTTGAAAGTATTGAATGGGATGCCCTTATCCATGCAGTTGTTACGGGAGGCCAGGGTGATCTACGACACCTACCTGTCGAGCAATGCGTCCCACGCTATAAACATCGATGACACGGCCAGAGTGGAGGAGAGTGCTCTGCAGAGCCCCACGCCAGACATGTTCCAGAAAGCACAACAGCAGGTAGGACACTGAGGGCTACCAAGAGAAAATACATTGTAAAACATATAATTTACAAAAGAAAGACCATTTTATATACATATACTTCTCTGTGGTTGTCAGTTTTTTATCGTAAAATTGATACGAGTCATAATGTTCAGTGAACTTGTCATATCTGTCTTAGTCATGTAAGTGAGTTTCCAAAAATGTGTGAATAAAAACTGACGGCAACACTAACTCTGCATTCCCTTTTCCCCTCTTTTTTTTTTTTTTACAGATTTTTAAGCTGATGAAGTTTGACAGCTATACCCGCTTTGTGCGGTCCCAGCTCTACCAGAAGTGCATGGTGGCAAATGTGGAGGGACAGCCCCTGCCTGACCTGTGCCCTGGTTCGAAAAGCCCAGGTTCCAGGAAGAGTATGGTCAATGATGGTCCTTTTTTATCTGAGCCGAAGAAGGTAAAACATTGTACTTGCAGAATCGAGGGCTTCCTGATTGAAAGTCTTTATCTAAAACAAAATGGAAGGTTGAGGGCTGAGACATGTAATCATTCCAATAACCTAAAACTATTGTCTTTAAGAATGCAGGAATTCCAAAATTTAAATGTGACATCTGGCTTAGATTGGTTTTTAACAAGATGTGTGCCAAGAGCACCTAATAGTCTGTGAAATTACATTGGCCACAATTAAGAAACTTCAAACCTAAGTCAAGAAGAACCAGTCAGATGTTTCCTTCATAAAATCTGCTTAATTAGGACCCACTTTGTTTAATAACCTACCTGATGTAAGGAAAAGGGGGATTTCATATTGTACATTTGTAATCGTGGCTTTTGTACAGATAATGCAAACCATTACTGAACAGGGACACCGACGTTCTTCTGAATTTGTGTTTTTACAGAAGAAAAAGCTTAAGCCTGAGAAATCCTTACCGTTTGATTTAGAGGACAGCATGGTGAGAAAGCGAGCTACATTGGATGGTCGGCTCAGTAAAGACAAGAAGGATAAACGGCGTGACAAAAGAGGATCGTGGGGAGGTATGGATAGTAGTAGGACCAAAAAACATGACGTTGCATTTTGAGGCAGAGGGACTGAGTATCGCTTATTAGAATAGATTGGACATTTTAAGAACACACAACATTGTATGACCATGGTTTCATTAATGCATCACATGTCTGAAATTTTGCACTGAACATAGTCATGGAGTTGATATGTAGACTGTTTCCCCAAACCTGTATTTCACAGCTGTCGGGGGTAAGTATCGCAGACTTGAAAAATGCCTTGATGTCCTATGCAATTCTTATTTTCGGTTTTCTTTTCACACCCATTTCCACAGCGGAAATGTCTGACCATCGCTCATTAGCAGTGAGTCGTCGCGAGTCCCAGTGCTCAGTCAGTTCGTCCACAAGTGTGGAGCTGGGGTCTTTCTGCAATCGAGAGGTATGCAGTAATAGTATCTTGGTGCATATATTCCACCTTTTTGTAATTTTGCTACAGACTTGGAATGCCCTGTAACTAGCTGATTTCATCTAGGGGAACTGTAGCCTATCTATATAAACATAAAAACAAATGCTGCACATTCAATAACTCAATCTCAGAAGGTGCAAAATATACCCTTTTTATTATTCTGGATATACTTCTTAACCTCATTGTCAGTAGGTGAGCTATAAACCCAGGTATGTCTGAATTTTGATTAAGGTTCATGTGTATGTTCAAGAACTGCTGACTTCCTGAAGAAATTACATGAAGCCATATGAGACGTCCAAGTCCTAGTCTGTTCTTATCAAGTTGGAAACCCGGTGTTTTTGACAGAACGGGAGCTTGAGTCCTCGTGCTGCTGACCAGGACAAAGAAAGCCGGCCAGTGAAGTACTGCTGTGTGTACCTGCCTGATGGCACGGCCTCTCTGGCCCCGGCGCGCGCGGGCCTGACCATCCGAGACATGCTGGCGGGGATCTGTGAGAAGAGGGGCATCCTTTTGACAGATGTAAAAATTTACCTGCAGGGAAAAGACGACAAGGTTGGTGTCTCTGCTGTCTCCTGTCATGCCTCGCTGCACAGTAGCCTATAGACGAATGCAACACAATGGTGTTAAATTGGAAATGGGAATATTGCACTTTTCAGCATTAAAAGCTTGCATATGACCGCAATCCCAATAAAGACTAGTGTCACAATCCTCTCTTCTCTTTCCAATAGCCGCTTTCTCTTGATCAGGACAGCTCTGTCCTCACAGACCAGCAAGTCCTTCTGGAGACATGGATTAAGTTTGCGTGAGTTTCTGCTGTTTGACTTTCATAATTGTTGAAGATTTAAACATTACCTATAATCTGATCTCCCCAAGGACTACATTGCTTCTGTGTGCTTTAAAGATGATTTAACGTTTTTTGTCCTATCCGTTATTGTAAATATGTGTATTTGTCCCACGATATGGATAATTTCCCATTCAGATTTAATATTACATTTAAATTACCTTTTCTAGTTCTTCTCTGTATTTTTTCTATATTGCATGATTGTTGCTTTAAGCACTACAATTTCAATTAAAATCTCTTGCATTCCTTTAAGGTTGGAACTCGTGTTTCGAAGTAAAACTGTGGTAATTGCTGCGAAATCCAGCAAAACCCTTTCCGAAGCCCTTGCGTCTGTCCTGATCAGGAATGAGCTCAAGGCTGAGGAGGTGGTGGTCACTAAGGTAAATCACCTTGGAAATACTATTCAAAGAGGGGTTTAAAGCTTTGTTGCAGAAGCTTTTTGTTGACCAAGCATGCATCAGCATTTATTATTGGGTGTTGCTCTGTGTCTTTCTCAAGCATCTCAAGATGCAGGTCCAGATTTCTTGTTTTGTGTTTCAGAGTGGGACACAGGAGCGGCTAAACATGAGCATGCCTGTGCTTTCCTTATCCAACAAGACCTTGCTTCTGGACAAAGTAAAAGGTTGATATCTTATTTTTACATAATTATTACAGATTTAGCACATGCCATTCTTGCTTTAAAACAATCACTTACTTCTAAATCAAGTCTCACGTTTGTAGCACCTTATGTATTATAAGTGTGCAGCACGTGGGAAAGACGTCAAGCATATTTACAAACATCTGGTCCTGCTTGGGTAACGGCATTATTTTTGGAATGGCAAATCCATTCAAATGCACACTTCATTGTTTAGTGAGTATGATTTGATTTGCTAATATTTATGCATATATTTTATAAACCATGAATTACATCAGTGAGGAATCAATATTACAATTATAGAAAGCAGTACACAAAAATTGGGATGTTCCTTCTCAACAGTTTAGCATTGAAAGCTGATTTGCTTTTAGTTACATGAAAAATAAAACCAACTGATAATTAAAGAAATTAGAAATTATTTAGGCAGGCGTCTGACTCCGTTGTAGCCATTTTACTAAATACCCTTCACATTGCATCAAATATTAAACTGTATACAGTATCTCTTGTATGTGTGATGTGGCAAGACTTGGTGTTTTTAGCCCATGTCTTTTAAATGAAATGGATTGCTTTACAAATCAATATAGGCATTGATTTTATTTATGCTTGGTTATAAATCAATCACCCAACACTTTACATGTTTGTAATTAGTGAAGTCTAAGCTACAAGCATATTAAAAGACTATGCAAATCCTTGGTTCTTTGGCCTGTGTTCATAATATACTGGCCTTCAAAAATGTATATTGTGGTTTGAGGAGAAATGCAATACTTCTGGACGCAACCACATAGCTGAAGTTATTAAAACCTTTTTGTAGGTAAAGAACCGAGCAGCCATACAAAGTCCACAAGCCCTACTACAGTGGTCATGATGAATGTAAGTCTATTTCTTTTCTCCCATCTTTATACATTTGTGTTTATGTATGTGGGTGGAGAGGTTTTCCCAAGAAACTAGTTAAAACGGCAAGCAGAAGTACACTCATTGTGCCTAAAGTGTGGGAGTGGTTTTGAGTGATTATATGTTTTGTGCTTTGCTTTATTACATGCATGACTAATTAGCATATTTTGGAAAATGGACCAGAAAAAGATTAACAACGCAACTAAGTAAATATTTGTTCATTTTGTACATTTTCAAGTTTAAGTTTTGTAATTTTCAACGGTGGATAATCACACATTTTAAAAACCTGTACAGGAGGTTTCTAGAGTCCCGGAGAAGTGCGATACATCCAGCATTGAAAGAAACCAAATCAGACCTGCCTCCAGACCCAGAAATCCAATGCAAAGGAGAACCTACGACATGGACGGTAATGGATTTCTGTCTTATTAAAATTATATAAAAGGGGTGTGGGGTTTCTAAAGTGGTGCAATGGATCAATGTAGGTTATGGACTTCCATGGACTTCCAGGATTCTTGGATCACTTAATGGACACCAAACGAGCACGATGGATCGAATGGCCTCCTCTCGTTTGTAAACTTTATGTTCTTATGTGCTTTTTTCACATTTCACACATTTGTCGCATTTCTCTTAAATGCTCTAAAAGGAGCACTAAGCCATATGTTTGTTCAGCATCAAGAGCTCCATGCAGCAGTATTAATTAATCCCCTTGGTTCCTTTGACTTTTGTTTTGTTTTTTGGAATGTAGAAAATAAAGGAATTTCTGCAATGATGCGTTTAATTTGATAGCCATGGTTTGTCTAATGTTCTGCACTTCGGTTCATGTCGAACAATCATCACGTTCATTTGCCGTCATTATTTATCAATCAACAAGACCCTAAACCCAGTCTGAGCAAATAATTTGTTGTGGTGAGAATCATTTTAGACACGCACGTGCACATATTAAAAGCTGTCTTTGTTTTCCCATCAGGGCTGATTGATCTTCTCTCCAAAGTGCAGTGCTCCAGAGTAAATGACCAGCGGGGACTCCTCAGCAAAGAGAACCTGGAGATCCCTCACTTCCTGCAGCTGCCTCTCCAGGAGGAGGAAATCGAGGAGATGGAGGAAGAGAGTGCGTCGAGTGAGACTACGCACGGCTCTGAAGCCACCGTTCCCACACCCCAAGTAGAGGGCTGTAGGGAGGATATTGAGAAGCCTCCTGAAAGCACCACGGACTCGATTCCCCTGTCTAAGGATGAAACGGGCTCTGGGGAGCCTCTTACAGGACAAACTGATGCTTCAGCCCAAAGTGATATGGAATCCATCCCAATCAGTCCAGTAATTGAGAAGCCAGCACCCTCTGCTCAAACCAAAACACACTCCGGTCGTGAAACAACATTATGATTGGTTCTAGCAGCTCCAATGAATTTCTCCCTCCCAGGTGACGAGCCCATTTTGTATAGTAAGAGTCTTCAAAGCTGTGAGAGTTGACGCTCCCAGCAGTATGTGTGTGTACAGAACTGAGAACTTACTGTTGCTCTTTCTAATTATTATCAGTGACACTGTCCTCTACACTGGTGGTTCCCAACCCTGGCCCTGGAGGAGCCCCTACCCTGCTGTTTTTTTTTTTTCCAACTGAGCTCTGAATTACTTAATTGAACCTTAATTGAAGTAACAATCTGCTTAGATTTGACTTTTTAAATTGTGTAATAAGAGTCGGTTCTTTAAGTTATTTTGTACAATTCTAAACTTAAAACTGCTACTGTTTAAAATAATGAAAAGGCTCTGATTCAGGAAATTATTGGTTCAATTAAGGGTTCAATTAAGTAATTGAGAGCTCTGTTGGAACAAAAAGCAGCAGGGTAGGGGCTCCTCCAGGGCCAGGGTTGGGAACCACACAGTATGTATTCAGAAGTGTGATCTGGAAGAAGCTTATGGTGTGTTTTTATTTTTGAATTCTTTAGCGATGGACATTTTGTTTAAAAAAATGTTCAGATTGTCGGGGGAGGGGGGAAGGATGTTATAAATACACATTAAATTAATGTAAAGAGAGGTACAAAACTGGAGGGTCTAAAAAGGGTTGTATCATACTTTATGTATTTAGAAGAAATGTATACACTTCAGTACCTTAACTCTATTTTAACTTAAGTTTGAATCTTTTTTTTTTTTTTAAATTTGCACACTTTTGTCAAAATGATTGTTCATGCACCTTTTGCACTGTTCATTAGTCATTGTATTGTATAGCATTACTTATTCTTGAACTGTTAGATGCTGTAGATAAGCTGGCTGTTCACTAATCGTTCTTGTTCTTGCCACGTAATTTGTCCATTGGGTTTTTCTGCTAGACAGAAAATGTTTAACTCAGTGTTGCACAGTTTATATTGTGATTAGAATCGAGCATGGGTTTATATTTCAAATATATATATTTTTTTATTCTAACATTGCACACAAGTGGTTAATGAAAGGGCAAAGAACCATTTGAGTGGAAGGTGGTGGTGGTGGTGTTAGTAGTAGTAGTGTAAGTACTGAACATCAATACATTTATCTAGTGTTTTTTCTTCACATTTTTTCTTTTATTTTGGTATTTTGTTGTTGCTTTAGTTGAACTATTTATTAACATTTGATTTTTGTGAATAGGTGTGAATTTTACCTGTATGAAGTAGTCTCTCTCTGTTCCTCCCTAAAATGTTCTTTACCTTTTCAGTTTTCTGTTGGAATACATTAAGCTTGAAACAAAGTGACTGAGTTTTTTTTTGAGGCCGAGGAAAGTTGGCAAAATCCAAGGGACTACTATAATTTTATTTCAAAAGTATGCATTTCAAAAAAATATATTGTGTAGAAGTAATACAGTATTGCTGTGTGCTTTATTACTAACCTCATCCAATGAACTAAATCAGCTGCAAAATAAATAGAAAAGTTGATGGCAGTTGGTTTACTTCTGAATCTGAGATTGTTTCCAATGCAGTTCACATAGCAATTGGTAAACCTCGACCTCACAGGGGGCTTGCCCCTGCATGCCCCCTCAAATAGTTAATTTTGATGAAACTAGGTCAACCCATTGAAACCTTACTTCTTATTCCAGTGATACTCATCAGAGTGGCAATGTGTACCTTCTTTTGCAAATTATATCCATAATATTCTGAATCTGAAATTCAGAGACTCCTAAATTAGTAGGCAGAACATTTCCTCAGGTTGTTTTATATGACCATAAATACTCCAACACCTAATCTTTTCAAATGACCTGAATGGTATTTAGCAGTCTCCTATTGCCTCCTCAGCAGCAGATGCCAGATATGTAAAGGCATTAATGCTTTGTTATTTTACACACGCATAATATATATAGGACTTAAGTAAATTTTCAGTAAGGTATTTAAAGTTATAGCCAATTAATTGTTCTCCTGTTGTCACCAGAAATTATGGATTTTGTTCATGTATATACATAACATTATCTACACCATATCTTTCTGAAAGGACAGCACACTGAAATTTCTAACTACTGAGGGCAGTGGGATTTATTCCGCACGGTCAGCACACCCTATTACCAGTGAAAAGCAGCCAGTGTGGCAGGGGGGCAGCTGTCATGCAGTAGGTTTTTCATCAAAGATTTATCTTTTTCCATAAAAAGATGAAAACACCCTTGTCTACTGCCTGAAGCTGTTCTTCTTTTGGTATTTTCATCATGTCACATTTGATAAAAACTGATCCTTTCAGGTAATTGGTAGGTGATTGGCAGGATTTAATTAAGCCACTGAATTAAACATAACATGTCAGGTGGAAATTTGGGCATTTTACAGCTGCTCCTTTTGATAGAGAATAACGTGCAGTATTGATGCATTGTAGGTTTAACAAAAAAGGTGGAGTGGTTTTTGTGATGTATTTTGCATAGTAATTGCTCAAACGGCATGATGGATGGATATGATTTGAACTACCAATTTGTTTTACAATACAATCCAATGAAATTTTAGCCAAAGATGACAAATAAGTTACTTAGGAATACAGAACTGCTTCTGACCTGATTCTGCATCATACAAACATGACTGCAGCCTATCTGTGTTGGTTAAATACTCTGGAAACAATTACAAATGTTTCCTTTTCCTTGAAAATGTAATTATTTAATGTTTGTATGATGCTATCATATACATATATATTTAATGTGTCACTAGGAAGATTTATTGAGGGCGCATGGGCACAAAAAGATCATTGTATTACTTATTGATTAAGGAAACTGATTGATTTTCACCAAAATGAAAACCTTAATTGATGTTCAGTACTTACGCAATCATGTAAATGTAATGTATCATAACTTAAGATTAAACATTGGTTAAAACTTTATCTAGATATTGGTTAAAAATATTGATTATCAGCACAATTGCATAACCCAAAACATATTGGTGTATTGCATTAATTCCAATTGCAAAGACCCACTACCCTTATACACACACACACACACACACACCAGCTCTTTGGGTATAACAGGTAACGATTACAGCAGTTACACTATGACTTCCTGATCTGTGAACTGAATTCAGCTCAATTTCCTCTCCCCACACAGTATAAATGAGTAGTGAACAGAAAGCACCATCAAAAGAAGAAGTGGTCCCTGGGGGTTTTAAGACATGCCTGTAGGTGGATAAGAAGCCTGCCTGGTCCTTTTGCTAATAGACTCGGAAAGCCTAAATAGAGTCTGGGCAGCTGTGATTGGTGGGTTGGTGGGCACCTGACATCCTCCGACTGGGGTGGGGAGTTAGAGGGGGATTCTGGTTGGTATGTTGCTGAAATTATGAATGGACAGCAAGGAGTGCTCTGGGAGAGGCAAGGATTCACTAACAGAATGAAGAGTGGGAACCTGTGAGCTGCATATTCTCCGGTGTTGTGGAGAAAGATAATACAAGGTAAGAGACTTCTCTCCTTCATGCCTCAGCTGTTGCTGCTTTTCTAGCTAAACAAAAAAATAATAATAATAATAAAAAGGTGGGTTGCTTAATGTGCAGCACACAGAAGTATTGAGATCACTTGTAGTTTATTTTCCTTCTATTAGGATGAATTAAACTGCATTAGAGAGTGCATAGTGATAAAATATCAAATATTAAAGCAGGCTGTAACACATTGTGTAGAGAGCATCAATATATTCATTAAGATTGGCTTGATTGTTTTATTTAGTAGCAGTAGTAGTGCCAGTAGTAGTAGTAATAATAATAATTACCAGACACAACAATTGGTTAAAATAAGTATAGTACATTTAATTGTATGTGATTCCATTCCTGTCATTTCATTTAAAGTGAAAAATACATATTTCTAAATGGTATGATTTGATCTCTTCTTTACAGATGTTTTGCACGCTATTATAAGGAATGTTTAGACATGCTGTGTGAAACAGTCTGAAGGTGATGACAATGATTAATTCTAATGACAACACCCGTTAAAATGCCCACAGCGAGTACAGCTGCAGGCAACACATGAATAGCATTTTAATCATCTTAATAATATGCGTAGTGTTCCTCTTTTTATTATGAAAGGTATGCAGTAGTTTGGAGTCATTTGTATATTTGTTCTGTTTATACCTTTATTTACATACAATATGAGGGACCAGAAAAAGAAAAGAAATATCATATTGAATTACAATTCACATTCTATATGTGGTAATGTGTTTAAAAAACAAAACAAAATAATGTATACATTTATACAATAAAATAAAATCTGGAAATGGGGATGTTTCTTCTACCTTGTAAGAGCACTGATGGATGTTCATAGGAGACTGGTTAGGACAGAAGATAAGTGTGTCTGTGTGTGGAAGGGTGTGTCTATGTTTTTGCAGTATTTTTCAGAGCTAACAGTTGTGAGAGGAAAAAGGACATCCAATGCAAATTAAAGCTGTATTTGGAGAATAGTGGATGCTGGTTAATGGGATACATATAAACAGACACTAAGGGTGCTTTAATTCTGCTCTTTGGGGGAAATTCTGCTAAATTCCCCACTTCAGGTTCAGCCCTTTTCATAGATCCGAAGCAGGTCATAATTCAAAGACCCTTAAAACCTGCTAGGCAGTAGCCCAGAAAGTTGAGGATTCGCACAAGTTCGCATATATTCAGAATGGTGGCTCATGCAATAAGAGCAACACGTATATGTATTTATTGTATGTGGAAACTCAGCGCAGTTCAGGATTGGATCATTTTCACAACTATTAGATGATTTCATTTGTATTAATACATTTGATGCATACAATACAGATGAGCTGTTTAATGTGGTGAAATAAGATCGATCCATTTTCATCTCTGTGTTCTGAATCTGTTTGGTCTGTGTGATTTAATTGTATATACTTTCTATTCACTTCAAAATACTGTATACTTTGTTTTAGGTTGCCTTAAGGTTGACCCTGAAAGATCAACCAAGGAGAGCCCATGTCAAGCTAATGCAATTCTGTTGTAAATTAATATTGTGGTAAGGCGTTTAAATGGAAAATGGGTCAAGTGTGAAATTAGTTCTGCAATCTTCAGGTTTTAGGCCTCAACTTGCACTTTGGCATTAAGTCACTCAGGAGCTATAGGGTTTAAATGCATCTATTGATAATGCATTATCTATATGACAAACCAAGTTATCATTTAGAGATGTCTTCAATTGCATTTCAAATATTTAAAGATACTGTAAATGTATTTAAGATGTATCCAAATATTTAATGAATTAGAAATATCTCTATATTCATTTCAGATATCTGCAATAATTTGAATATATCTGGGATTCATTTACAGATACCTGAAATACATTTTGAGATACCTGTAAATCATTTCAGGATATCTTCAAATGACATGCTGTATGTATCCTGAGATTATCACTTCCTGTTCAATCATTCAGTATTTTCTGTGTAACTGAATGAGTAAACAGGAAATTATAATCTCAGGCTATATACAGGAAGACATTTACAGATATCTTGAAATGATTTGTAGATATCTCAAAATTGACAGGAAGTTATTTCAAGATATCTTCAAATGTATTTCAGATATCTTGAAATTAATTGGAAATATCTTGAAATGAATATATTTTTACATTTATATTTGTCTAAATGATAACTTTGGCTTGCCATAAACCTGCACTGAACGTATAGAAATGGATGTTTAGGGGGCCAAGGAGGTTAATAAATAAATAATTACATAATGCTAATCAAAACTGTTTGAGTCAATTTTTTGTATTGTTAATTTTATTATTTAAACTGATATTGTTTGGTAGATAATAATTTCTATATTTCAGAAAAGCACAAAAGTGCTTTTATGAAATATGAGAAACTGTGTGACACCAGTGTCATCTTCGCTGTACTTAATGCATTCATGTGGAGAAATTGAACAGAAGAGTGAGTCAGAGGCATTCAGGTTTAACTAACTCAATGGTGGCCAATACTGCTATAATACTATAGCTAATAAGGTTTTAAACCCTGAAAGGTTTTTACAAATGATGTACCATTTAAGGGATGGCATTCGTCTTTCATGTCCAAGCCTGGTCGTGGAAAGCCCAAAACAATCAAGTTTATGGATGTCTTCAAATGTCCTGTAGCTACCTGAACTCTTAGCCATACAAACTATCTAGAGTTACCTTACCCCAGACCCTACAGCCGAACGGGGAGGGTGGGGGGTGATTTGTTGACGGGGGAATGGCGTATACATTACAGAATTTGTTATTGGAATTATAGGAGGGTATATGTAAAATCACGCAAAATGTTCCTGGGTATACGCAAAGTTCCCTTTAAATGACATGCTTGCATATGCCCTCGACTATACCACTGGATACAGACAAAGACAGGATCGGAGCTATGTTTTTAGGTTGTTAGTGTGGTCTATATTAAATTAATTTCTGCAAAAAAATGAAGTCCAGGTTCAGAATAGGCTTCAAATTGGGGTTATACTAAGGCTAAGCATCCCATTAAACTTTGGCCTCTGATATGTTTCACCTGGAATGCACTGAGTTGCAGACCACAAATGTTCGTGTTAGTGTTAGGTTGTATATTGGAGTGCCATCAAATTAAATGACCAAGTGTTTTAAATGTATAACTAAGAACTTCACAATAGAGTGCAGTAATTATACTATTATAAACCTAATCTGGAAAATAAAATACAGGTATCTGAATGGATTTAAGTGGTCAAAACCATTAAGTGACTTGGTGTAAGACATGTCATGTGACTGAGTTTCCTTTTTAAAAGAATATATCTCACTGTTTTACATTGTCTGGCTAAGGGTGCACTGTCATAAACAGTGGGGGAGGGGGGGCTTGTCACATTTCTTTACACTTGAGGCAAAGTGAGGCTTGTGGTGTTGCTATGGTGATCTCATCTTCATGCTTGTTCCTTGCAGTCTTAGCGAAGGATGTGAGCCACTGCCTGCAGTAGCAGATGGGATATTTGATGGTTTTTAAGCATGCATTTTGCCAGCAAGTTCAACATTTGCTGAAAAGAGAGGGCCTGAATCGAATAAAGTGCAAAAAAACCTTCCTAATTAGATTTAATAATGTGCTGTATGTGAGGAAGTTTGTTTATATATGTGTTTAGCAATTTATTTTTGTATTTAGTTGAATAACATCAAGTCTGTACTTTCATTTATCTTTATAATGTAAAGTTATTGATAATGCATGATGTATTATCCAGTAGTTTTGATCATGGCACTTTCCAGAGATCAGTTGGTGCAGGTTTTTGTTCGATTTTCCCTTGTCCTTTTACTCCAGTCCTCAAAGAGCCGGAAAGTGCCCACGTAACAATACATTTATAAATTGTGATGGACAGAGACTAAATAACACAGTACTCAAAACAATCCGCCAGCATCTGCGTGCATACACAGCGTGAGCAACGGGGACTGAAAAATATGAGTCACAGATGAGCCCACCATTATAATCAATTAGTATCCAGTATAATGCAAATTACATTTCTAAAACCTCTTTAATCATGAACATCTCAAGGTGCTTCACAGACAAAAATAAAAGCATACTTTAATGATTATATATGCAAGACAAGACAATAGCACAATTAAGATTAGAATCATGAAATTCCTAAACATCGTATTGTGAAAAACGATCGATAAAAGCAAGTAATGGTTACATCTGAGATCGCTATAAAACAAGTTTCAGTCCTTCTATAATATGTTCGGATAATAAATACAAATCTTATATTGCTATGTCCAGTTTATCTGTCTGACAAACTCAAAACATACTAGTATTGGAGCCTTGTTACATAGAATTTGAGAACAATGATTTATCTAGAGACATGACATTTCAGAATTAATATGACAGTTCAAACAGGCTCTTACCCTGACCTTCACTCTAAAACACATCACCTGTTGTCTTGGTCATGCATGCATTGGCTATGACAGCACTGCAGAAACTCTGGAGCTACCAAGGGATAAAGCATGTAATGCAAATAGTAGTGACTGTATACAGACTACAGTGGCATACTGGCATTTAGGGGACTGAAGGGCAATTCATCATTTTCTGGATGCTTACGCATAACATATCTATCAGGGGAACAGAGGTCTAGATGCAGTGCTTCTTTCAAAGACATTTTGCAACACTAATTCATTTCCTACCAATCTGACTCATCATTTATTTGTCTTTGATCCACAAATTGCCATTTATCATAATGTGTTATCAAGGTGTATGAGTTATAATAAGCAACACATTTCCAAGGTATTACACATGACAGAGAGCTAAATGATACATTTTAGTTGACCAAATGTATGAGCTGTCAATGTAGACAGGTTTTTTTTTGGGATGTTTTGCCCCAGAATTATAGTTGTATTGGTACGGTTTTCTGTTGATGTTGGACAGCAAGTGAGAAGTGTTTCTGCAACGTGTAAAGAAGAAGAGAAATCTCCGCTAAAAGTATACATCACTTTCATCTCGTTTAATGGATTTTCAACTGCCCACTAAACAGGACACAAACAACCATTGGGGCCATTACAGCATGAATGAGAATCCGAGTGTATGTGTGGCTTCTTGCTTATGTATATTGTCAACAAGCAACTGTGAAACCCATTCACACTCTTTCAAAGGGGTGCACAACCAATGTCTTATCTTTGTACTTTGCAAAGTTAACCACACGCCCACCCCACTGCGGACATCCGCCAAATGTGCTACATGAATGATACGTTATGGTCTTCCCAGGCCCGTACATAGTTAATTCGGCTAACCCCAGTCTAATCCTCGTCGTTTACTTTTTGCCACCATTTGCAGCATCCCCATTGAAGGTCGGTGAGACGATATTGCCATTTCTCTCCATCCATTATTCATGAGCAAAGGAAGGATACAGGTTGAGGAGGGTAACTTTCAACCATGGCATCCGTCACTCCTGCTGGTTCTTTCCGTACCCCTCTGTGACGACCTCTTTCATTCCTAGGAGAGAGGCTTCTTTACCCAGCAGGGCGGAAAATCTGTCTTTTCCAGTATCTTTGGCAACAAATGAGATGTGCAACCCTGCAGCCGAAACACAACTGGTCAATTTGGTTTGCGGCCCCGTTTTTCTCTTAGTGTCACTTTTTCTACATTAGCACCATGCAAGCAATGACCTTAACCCTGACTTGAGTACTTTTAGACAATATGGAACAACTGTTGCTCTGAACCCAAAACCTAGGGGAATCACCCTGTAAATGCAGTCTTGGTATCTTGCGATCACAGTCAAGCTGTGCTCAGAGTTCTGTGAATTATCCTAGTGGGTGGTCTTATATCACAGTAAGCCATCCTGGGGATAAAATTGAAACATGAAGGCTTATCTTGGATGCCTGTCAAATCCTAGTGCTCAGGCTTATTATCATGAACTGAACCAAAGTCAACTGAGAGATGCAATTTACATACAGATTATACTTTTTGTTTAACAAGATTTACAATATTGTTAAAATTGCTCAAATATGAAGTCCTATTTGTACAGAACTGAAAGGGATCTGTGAGTATAATTCTATAATCAAGTTTAGCTCTGTGGTATAAATGAATGAATTAATGAATGAATGAAATGGTATGGAATGGCAATTTCACCAGCAGAGTATTTTTCTTGTTCGACTGTTCTTCATTTTTTTGAATAAATTGTATTCTGAAGGTCACTATTAAAGAAAATTGTACATGTGACCATTAATGCACTTAGTATTAGACGCTGTAGAAGATTTGATCTCATTTTGAAACTCAGTTTTGGTTGAATTATAAATCTGTAAATCTGTGTTGCTCAAAGACACTGGGGATATCTTGAAACAAAGCTCCATCTAACTTAACTGTTGAAGAGGATACCAGTATGATATGCAAGTCATCAGCCTCTACAGACATGTATTGCTTTATTGTTGGGGTAATATGTGAGGGTATGAAATGAAAAGTAAATGTTTTTGATAATACTTAATATGTGTGTATTGCTCTGTTATAGCAGGTTCTTTTCTCTTCTGCAGTTGGCAATGGAATTTGCTGTTGATATTTTCATTATGGAGAATTTGTAAAAAGTGGAAGCTGTCTTAGTTTTGACATGGACATAAAGATGATACATTATTGTTAACCCAGCAGAGATGCACAGGGTAAAGGAATGCTTTTTAAATGTGTCTCCAACTTATTTCTTCTATTTTACAAGAGGATAATTATTCAGATGCTCCGTATTTTGATTTGGTGAAGTTGTCACTGAAGTAAATATGCATTATGATACACTGTTCACTGCAGACTATTACATTGATATTATTCACTTCTAAGCAATAATATATGTTCATAATGGGTGAATTCTTGGTGTCTAAGAATTTGTAGAGTTGGTAAATAAGGGTAGGGGGCATGTCTGTGAACGTGGTTGTTTTGTGAAGCACCTAATCGAAATCAAATTAAACTGGTAAAGATTAAAATTCACGAATGCACAATTCCCTCTGAGAAATTAAAAGACTTTCATAATCTATTTATTTATTTAGGTCAGGCACCTAACAGAGTATCTATCACTCACCATTATCTCGGTTTATAAAAATCCCCACTTCTTGTGCAGGGTGCTGCAAAAATGATTTTGCAGTGTAATGCTTAATAATACTGAGCTATGTTCTGAGATTAACCTATTTTATTAAAGTGAAACTATCCCTCTAGTGGGTGGGAATCTTACTGCTTTGGCTTTACGCATTGGTGGCATTTTCCATGCCCATTCAATCCCCCTGATTGCTATGCTCTTGTTGTGCGTCCATTATATGTTACGCACTATTGACGCAGATTGTGCACATGCAGTGAATGCACATTGGAATGATCTTACAGCTTTAAAGTCATCACACTTTGGTAAAGCACAACACAAATGAGTGTGAATCAGACATGGCACCAGCTTCAACTGCTTCACACTTTCAAGTTGATATCTATATCATTCTAAAATTAATTCGCTTGTAAAACAAACATAATCACACAGATACACACACACACACATTATATATATATATATATATATATATATATATATATATATATATATATATATATATATATATATATCACCACACTGATCTCATGGGTTTATGAGTATGTGGGAGGGACCAGCATCATGCCCAAGGTTCTGTATGTTATTTAAAGGCTAAATACATGCACATGTATGGCTTTCACAATGTCCAGCTTCCTAAATTGAAAAGTGATTGGCTTGTTGCAATTTTTTTTCTTCTTCTTTCCATTCCACAGATAATTACCAGGCTAACAGGCAAAGAAAGCAGGTTAATAGTCAAAACTATCTTCAATCAAGTTATTCGAACAGAAAAAAACCAACGATGGACCCAAAGGTGAAAAAACTAAACCCTTTTACTTATTTTATTTTATTATTATTATTATTTTGCAGCTTCTCACAAGGTACCAAATGTTCTTATTGGTAGACAAAATGATTAATCATTACAGGTATGTGGAGATCTTGTAGTATGAACAACCACATGCTATTACCACATCCTTTTATTCTGTGTCAAGATGGATGTGAAGCATTAATGCTTTATTGGTGCTTTGTTACCATTGGAGGATGTGGTAGCAGGATGTGGTAATGGCAGAGCATCAAAACCCTTCTCACTGTATATGTGCATATCAAAAACATGAAAAAATGAATCTGAACGTGCTAGCTTGGTTTTCTCCTTCCTTCTCGCTTGACAGTCAGGGTAAATCTTAAGACAGTATAGTACAGATCTGGAAGCACCTCTTAACCTCTTAAGCGTATGAAGTTTCTGGGATTACATATAAATAAAGAACATGTGTGCACCATTTATTTTTGCTATCATATACATTATTATAAAATTCACGACCACAATTTAGAAAACCATGAGCACAAATTATCACACATATGCTTAGTTTCTGTCATTTTTTACTAAGAATAGGCAATTATATTGATGATAATTTTGAAATTGAACTGTGAAAAGAGATTTAGAAAGCAATACCAAATCACTTTACTTCAATATAAAATGTACTTCTATTCCAGTTAATTAAGTATACATTATCTTTCATTATCTCAATACATTATTAAGTAAATTATCTTTCATTGTAAGATTATATTTATCGATTGTGGTCTCCAATCCCCACACAGTTCCAAATGACGGATATAACAGTTACTTGGACCATCTATCAAAATCAAACTGTAAATTGTGGTGTAACACAAGACAAACTTAAGTCTCCTTTCTGAGACAGTAGGAGACACAATTTGGTAAGCTTTCAAACTTCATGTTCCTCTCCTTTAGGCCCCCACTCACTTTCTAGGCATTTTTATCAGCCTGCATCTAATTCCCCTTAACTGTGTTTCACAACAATGTGTAATTGGGAAGGTGCTTTCTGCACACTGACGCCCTCTAGAGGCCTCTATACTGGCACTGCAGAAGCACTCACAAGAGTCTCGGCCTCATATCTGACGATGATGATGATGATGATTATTGGCACATTGATCTGGAGCTCTCCAACATGTTCAGCACCAGACTTTAAACAAACAAAAGCTGATTGCCCTGAAATGTGTTTATGTATCAACAACATGTCCCTGTCTCCCTATCCTAGTGCCAATCTTCTTCTCCTCAGAAACAGACTGTGAAAAACAGATCTAAATCCACCGAGGAGATTCAGCAAGCTAAAAAGGTAAAACCATACACAACAGCACAAGTTCGTAGTTCATTTTTTTCCCTCTACCTCAGTGTTGAGTTAGCCCTGGTGGGTGGCAGTGACATCATTTGTACTAACCTAATTCGTTTATTTCACAGGCCTTTCACACGCCCCAGAAATCCCTGCCAGGGAAGACGGAACTGGAAAAACTGAAGGTAAATAATTGCATTTACTGACTTCTCTTCATATGGGCAGCAGCAGCATCCTAATAAGGTAAGGTCAATATCTTGAATGGTAATTATGTTTGATGATTGCTCTCTCTGACTCATGTTAGGATCATTTATTTCCCATTTCAGGAGACCTCTGAATCCTCTGAGACGTCATCATCATCTGAGGAGTTCAAATGAGTGGGAGATGGAAACCGAATGACTGGTTGGGTTCAAGAGATTTGTAGCAGCTAATGAATCATCACTGGAAGCATTTCTCTCGTAATCCACTCGAAACACACAGCACAAGGGTGTCATATAAATTGGAATAGTTTGGCCTTGAACTCCCCATTGTCGTCACCTTGTTAAACACAACACTGGTGTAAAGTTAATGTAATGTCAGTCCACTGTACATAAGAAGTAAATGTGCATTTACAATAAAGCAACATTGTAGTTTTTTTTGTTTTGTTTTTGGATGAGGCTACTGAAATAAATCGTAATGAGCAAGTTTGGTTTTATCCTTCCTTCTGCCTTGATAGTCAGGGTAAATCTTAATACCGTATGGTATAGCTCTGGGGGCACCTGTTAAACAGTTTGGTTCCATGAGATTTCATTAAACATGTACAGAGAGAGAAGAATCAAAATGACTAACCTAACCTGTACTTTATCACAGGACAATTAGTTTTTAATATTGTTGTTTTGCTTAACAATATTATTTCATTATTATTATTTTTTGTTTCATTATTATGTAGATAATTATTTGATGTCTTGAAGAAACGAAGGACTTGAAATTATTAAGTGCAGGAGTTTACATAATTCAGAAAACCATAACTGGAGGATGATGCACAATATACTATTTGTGTAATTAAATTTGATTGTTTTTCAGTTTGTAATAATAATAATAATAAACAAACAAACAAACAGTTATGTTGGTTAAATTGAAATGTAAAGAAACTGGCAGAATAGAAGAATGCTCTCATATTATATTCTCCAGGGTTTGAATGTTTAGGTTATTTCACTATTGAGAAAAATATGATCTACGTCAGACATAGTGCCAGTGATTCATTAATTTATTTTAATGGAATTAAAATCATACATTTATATAGTATTATTTTTGTTTATGCTGGAATGTGTAACTTTTGAAGGTCTCTAATAGTTTTATAATATATAATACCATTGATTGACTTAATCTGCCATGCACCTGAACATGCTTTAATGCCTTAGAATATGAATTAAACTGTGCACATTTAATATGTTGAGTATGTGTTCTGAACAGTAAAACCAAACATTTTTCATGTTTCATCAGTGTTTTACTTCTACTTCTTCACAATATATATTGGAAAAGAGAAGCATTTTGGGGAGGCCTTCACCCAGCCATGGATCCGATATAGGCTGATGATGTGTGTGAGTGTGTGTGTGTGTGTGTGTGTTATATATACATTACATGTAGTACTTTTTCTTTATTACTTCTGGACCCATGAAAAGTTGGGGTTGTACGATTTATCAAGCCCAAATACCTGTTCTTCTAGGTATCAGGGTTGAACTATAGCACAGTACCATAGCACAGTGAGACAGTTCTTCAACTCATAACACAGAAGTGAAATGATTAATAACAAATGATAAGTCTTAACTAACCAGCTGTGACCTCAGACTTTTTTTTAAATAAGGAAAAGAATAGGATCCCACTGAAACGTGTTCCACTCATGTCTCTAGTCAGCCATTGTAAGTCAATTATGTATTAAATAACTGACTAAAATCAACAATGTTATACACAGTTAAATGGTGTAATCAGCAAAGCGAAACAAGTTTCTTAGGACCTCTTAAAAAAAAAAAAAAAAAAAAAGTGGAATCATTACACTGGGTCCAAAATTAACTCTGCAATGCACAGACTTTGGGCCCGATTACATAAAACATGTTTGCATGCTGCTAACCTGAAAAGTTGCTGGAGGGTCACATCTCTGAATATTGCATTGCCACTTCTGGCTGTATTTAGAGAGACTAGTACACAGACGTAAATAAAAACATCTACCAACCCCCTAATAGTTAACTACAGATATGAAAGTGATTGTGGTTATATTTCTAAGTGGAAGAAAGACGAATCTCTAAATAAAGCAGCCACTGTGTTTGTATTGTTCTTTAAGTATATTTTTAAGTTCATATGGAATGTTTTGTTTATCATGAATACATGTATGTATATAACTTTCTAGTTTTTAATTCAGGTAAGTTGGTAACGAAATGCAGTGCATTCGAGTCTAGATGCACCCCGAATGCATACATCCTCGGTAAGTAGCATACACCTCTATGCCATTGTCCTGAACACACACAACAGATACTCACGGTAGCGCTCCTTCCATACAGAAAACCCTTGAGACCATGGCTAATGATACAGAGAGGGCAAACAACAAGGCTCATATTCGTCTTATTTACAGTACAAACAAAATATTGTGGACATGGTAATAATACATATTACCCAATAGCCATAACTGTCTGTATGTATGTAGGCTATCTTAATTTCCTTACCTCAGCAGTCATTGTAACGTTAGGACTATATGGATCAGTATGCATTAGTCCATGCCTTTGTATACAAATGAGCACTTTCTGTATGTACTGCATACACTGCAGGATTATACGCATGCACAGAATCAAACATAATGAGAGGATATTATATGTAATAGAGAATGTCCACAATGTATGTGTTCACACCTAGGGTCTTGACTGCCTGATTCCATGCCACCCTCCACACCATGGCTGCTCAGGATGTAATCATGGGCAACATACTGCTCACTGCTCACTTGTACCTCATACTGCTGCTTTGTTGTGTGTCGTCCATGGCTGTAGGATTACTGGAGGTCCGTACAAAGTGTGGTGAATTTGAATTGGCGTGAAAGCCCTAATTCTACTGAATATACCAATATTTGCACAATCTTTGTGGGCGTAATGATCCAATAACTCCCCACTGCTGTCTTAAACAGTGGGAATAACAGTGCACTGTGGAGTGCACAGGCAGTTTGACGAGGCACAGGAACATTGCTATATTCAAATTTTTATACAAAGACTTTGTGTCATGTTTGATTATCTCTCTTTTTGTGCTCAATGGCATTTTTTTTGCGAGGCACACATTTTAGGAGGGAATTACGTGACGTTTGAATATATCATGCCATAGTGAGGGAGGGGAGGGGAGGGGAGGGGAGGGGAGGAGGAGATTAAGCTTGTTTTGCTTTATTTTGAGTCTCCTCCTAGCATAAAACCCTGGGACACCTTATTGACCTCATTGGATCAACTAACTTCTGAAAAGGTGACTTAAGAGTGTATTAAACATTAAGCTAGTTAATCATTATGCTTGGTTTATATGGGCTGTGTTCTAAGAACTTTAAATGGGAGCTATTCCATGTGTGCTGTGCATGCAGCAGCAGGTCTTGTTGTTATGCCCCTCATGATCCCTCTATGGTGCTTGGGGGATAGTTCAATCCATTCTTCATAGTTCATTTACTTTTCCATGAAGTGGAAGATGGAGATTGGCTTTATAATGATGCAGTCTGCTGGACCAGTGTTCCTCTTCTAGGCTTCCTCATGCACTATGTTCAGTTTGCTCAGCCTGGTTCTCTCATAGCCCTTGATGTTCCCTATTAAGTCTTTCCTGCTACAGGTTTCTCAGAGCAGCCTGCTGTAATCCCCTCCTGTCATAAATTAGAATTCACTTTTGGGAATGTCAGAATCAATCAATGTGCATAACAACTGTGGGATCATCCCCAGCTCATCACTCAACATGCATTGTTAACTGTGTGCATAAAAAGTAGGCATTGCACCAGCAGAGCACTGAGAAATGGATGCACACTATTAACCTTTTCACTGGTCTTATTCAGCATTGCAGGTAGATTTTGCATGGAAAATGACCCACATAATCAGCACATTGTGACATGTAATCAAAGGTTGTATGAATTATATTAAGAATAATGTATGCTCTGTGTATTAATGGTTCAAAAGAAGGATTAAGGTAGGTTGAACAACGGAAAAATAAGATGTGAATTTAGGCATTATATATATATTGATTGACAACTATTATTGTTTTATTTCTTAGCATTTGACTTTATCCAGGCTTGTTACACTATATGTTTCTATGTTAATACAAGCTACCATTGATATACAGTGGGCATTTCAAAGCTCATTGCACATGCAAACCGATTATAGACTCATCCATGGTTTATTAGCAACCAAACAGCTTGGTTTCTCTGCCAGTTCACAGCTGGCATTGCCAAGTAGTGTAATCATGGCTTATGTTGGGAGGAATCCAGAACCTATTTCCAGTGTAATTTATGAGGATCACCAGGGATGTCCTTAGTTAAGTAAAACTGGATCACTAGTCAGTTCAAGAGCTTGTGCCGAACAACAAATGTATTGTCATTAAAGTACATTACAAAATGTTACATTACATGAGTGTGAGGGCAAACATTAAGGTAGTTATAGATAGGTAGGTATAGGTTATAGCAAAACCCAGGACAGATCTTTTGCAAATGTATGCAATCACAGTTCCTGACATCATATTGAAGCAGCCAGATGTAAACTTTCAAATGTTTTACTGATATTATTGCTGTGAAAGTATGTCAGTTGATGTCGGTGGATGTGCCTCAGATTCTGTTCTGAGTTTGAAACCATATTCGGTCTATGCATTCTGTCTAGATCTTTTTTCTTTTCCATTTCTGATCAATAAAGCCTTAGGTAACAACACTGCATCTCAAAGAATCTAGAAGATAAACTGTATACATCCAAATTATGTATTTATTTACCATTGTTATCATCCTAAACAAATCTTGAGATAACACTAGTTTTTATGTTTTGTGTTATATTATTCATCCCTACAGTTCATGGGGGCTACCTTCCTGCAATCATTCCCTCACAGAATGATTCCCTCTCATCCCAACACCTCATCATTTGCATGTCTTCCTCACCTGTCTCCCCCAGATCCGTTTATTACACATACCACCTAACTATAGCAATGGAACTGTAACTTGGTTAACCCCTCCCAATAAATACATTACGCACACGCACACACACACACACACACACACACACACACACACACACACACACACACTCAATCTTTGAAGTTTGATTTGTGGTTGAAGTTGGCAGCATTCTCTGTAATGGTGCCAACTAAACAGTTCATCATCAACTGAAAGGGTCATTAGTTTCTGAATCTACTAGATAACTAGAGAAAAACATTAAACCTGATGTAAACAGCTGCTTCGAGGTTGGCACAAAAGTGTAGCAAAGGGATTTTAAAAATGGTTTTCAAAAATGCTGACATTGGGAGCAGGTGCTTAAGTAATTATTGACTCACTTCTGAAGATAAAACTTTCAGAAATGCATTAATATGCATTGGCCATCCATTATGTAATGTACATTTCTTATGCTATGGTGTAAATACATCAGATATGCTAAAAATCGAATAAAGACAACTTTAACAGTTCTACACATAATGCCCATTTATGTAGACAGAAATTAATAAATACCAGTGATGGATAACTGTCCATTTCAGAAGGTGAACTTCTAATATATACAACACCATTATAACCCTATGGAGACTTCCATAAAAAGGCAGTTACTTTGAATCGACTTATATTGGGAAGCCTGTAAAACACTGTACATCAGAGTTTTAAATGTTTAAAAAAACAAAAGGTAAAAACACCTGTAATCCATAAAAATAAGCATTTAATCAAAACTGACATACACTGAACATTTTGACCACCTGCCTAATATTGTGTAGGTCCCCCTTTTGCTGCAAAAACAGCCCTGACCCATCGAGGCATGGACTTCACTAGACCTCTGAAGGTGTGCTGTGGTATCTGGCACCAAGACGTTAGCAGCAGATCCTTTAAGTCCTGTAAGTTGCAAGGTGGGGCCAGCCTTTGCTCCCCACGTGCTTCAATGAGCCTTGGCCGCCCATGACCCTGTCGCCGGTTCACCGCTTTTCCTTCCTTGGACCACTTTTGATAGGTACTGACCACTGCAGACCGGGAACACCCCACAAGAGCTGCAGTTTTGGAGATGCTCTGACCCAGTCGTCTAGCCATCACAATTTGGCCCTTGTCAAAGTCGCTCAGATCCTTACGCTTGCCCATTTCTCCTGCTTCTAACACATCAACTTTGAGGACAAAATGTTCACTTGCTGCCTAATATATCCCACACACTGACAGGTGCCATGATAACGAGATTATCAGTGTTATTCACTTCACCTGTCAGTGGTCATAATGTTAAGGCTGATCAGTGTATGACGTATGATTTGCCTCTTTGTCATAGTGGACATGTGTGCTTGCTATATACAATTGTGACTGCAGACGACTGACCTTTCCCAAAAAAACCTTCACCTCTACTGGCTTCCTGTTTGAGTGGTAAGTATTGTAATTTTCCATCCCAATGAATAAAGCAATTTCCAATTATAATTTTTTTATGTATGTCTGTATTGCAATCTTTTTATTTATATAATATGAAAAGTGAAAAAACTAATGGAAGAAGCATTGACTGATTTGGTATGCACATATGATACTGTACATTTATTGACCACAACAACCTTGGAATTAAGTTGTACAAAGCATGTTTGTAAGGCATCCTTCATAAGGAGATATAGTAAAATGAATGTGAAGAAAATAATCCCCAAAAGGACACATTGTTTTGATTACGATGAACTCACGGCACAGTTCTTTTTTTATTATTATTTCAGTAACTTGTAAAAATGAAAAGTTCAGCACCCAGACAACACACAGGGTTAATTATGAATATTGCCTTAAGTTTACCTTTTAAAGTCCACATTAACAGCTTTGAAATGAAGCCAAAATGTAGGAGACAGAGGTAGAATTTTTATATTTACTTTCGACTAACTGAGCTTCAGACTTGCCATCAAGGACAGAGATTGTGATGAATCATCTATTATTCCAGGCACTCAAATATGTATTCCCTGTTAACAGTTGTATTGTATTATATATACATTAATATATTGATATATATTAAATTATTAAAAATACAAAACCAAAATGTGTATATAAAACCCTAGATTTAATGATCCTCAAAATACTTTTTCAAGCTTCACCTGTAGATACTATGATTAATCTCTGTGGTCTCAATGTAAAATCTTTTCTCATCATCAATCCTGGGCTCTTTATTTGTATTTATGTATTACAATGAACATTTAGGACACAATGTATATTAGGGCCAAGATGTTAACATAACCTTCCGAAGTTCTGAAACAACATGCTTTGTAACAATTTGATCCATTCTCCCAGGATATAGTTATTCATTAAACTGGCATTATGTTTCCAGTTTCATAATTTTTATATTGTTTTCAGGATTGCATTGAATGGCTCTTTTATTATAAGACAAGGCATTGGCCACAGGTGTGTAGAATGACAGCCTGCTCAAAATAAATAATACAATAATATGAAAGAGAGATAATCCTATTATTTTTTTAACAAATATTTGGTTGCAAATATACATAATAGAACCTTTAATGTGAATTCAGAATCAGAGTGGAATCAAACTAGCAAGTTGTTCGTCCTGAACGACTCAGAGCCGAGCAACATGTTCACGGACGATTCGTTCTCTGAAAGAAAACTTGGTTGTTCGTGAACGCCTTGTTCTTTTAATGATTCATTCTGTGAATCAAATTGCCTCTTTCTGAGTGAGTCTCCTACCTGTGCATGCTCTAGACTCAAACTCAATTTAGGAAAATGGAGAAACCAGAGAATCTAACCTCACCATTGGCCTAATAATGGGGGCATGACAAATGTCACCCTGGAGTCTAAAACAAATGCAAGTCTATTATTAAAACCTGTCCACAAACTGAAATAATTAGATTCAGATGAGGCAGTAAGTTGATTCACATGACTCACCTTGGCTTATTTATCACTGTTGAAAGGTTAATAGGCCTATGTGTTTGTGTGTGAATATATATATTAATGAATACATTATAATTAGAAAAGCAATTGAGCAAAAGATTATTGATTTCTGAACCTGAACATCCTTTGCATTTGTGATGTGCTGTACCTCCTTTTGTCTTATCAAACACATTTCTTTTTTCTTTTTCTTTTTACGGAAGTGTATTGGTGTCACATAGAGTAAAAAGAAAGGCTTGTTTTCATGTATCTCGTAAAAACAAACTAAATGCTTCAGTTTTTACGATATAAGTAGCTCATTATAATGGAAGCCTTTACAAAAATACTGCCATTGTGTGAGCACTGGGTCAGCTGAACAGAGGAACATCACACATGGATCATTTAGTCTGAGTCATAAGGACGTTTAGGAGTGTTTAGCACGTTTGGATTATTGTGAACATTCAGACACTAAAATGGTACAGGAAAAGGGCAAGATGTACTAGACATACTGATGTACCAGACGTTCTTCTGTACTTAAGAACCCACCCAATTTGTGAAACGCAAGTGTCAGCCATGACCAGAGTCCAAGAAAAAGTAGAAAGCAATTATTATTAGACTCTTCTTTGAAGAGTGTGTCTACATTAATTTGGTGTTATTTTTACGTAAACCTGCTTTTAAAAATGAAAAAAAAAAATCTGCATTTGAAATTAATAATATGCAGTATTTGTTTCTTCTAACTTCAAATCCACTATATCACAAGATATCACACGTGCTGTTGGAGGTGTCTCTGACACTGACAAAACTGCAGTATTTTTGTAAAGGCTTCCATTTTTATTAAATACTTATCTCGTAAAAAACGGATGAAAAGGCTTTTGTATTATGAGATCAGTGTCTTGTAAAAACAACTATTTTAAAATTGTTTTACTCTATATGCTTCAGTATAAATTACCCTGTAAGTACACAAAGCTGTTAAGAAGACTCGGCTTAATCACATTAACTGCTATATATCCGAAGCTTGATCAATTACAATAGATTATTAGTTGATGTTATCTATGAACAAAGATCACCAAATCATTTCACTTGATTCACCACTTGGTGTCATCATTTCCTTGTTTCAGACAATACCCATGTATTGAATAGCATATACATAGCATATATATATATATATATATATATATATATATATATATATATATTTATTTATTTATATATTTATTTGTGTCCTACTAAGATTAACACAAATGGTACAATTCTAACACTGGTTTGTCGCTTTTTACTTGCCATTGAAGCAGAATGCAGCTTTCAGGTGCATATACAATTACATGACCAGATTATATCATCATCAAAATCATCATCTTCAGTCTATATTGATCCACTTCTAGATGAAGGTCTCCCAAATGCATTTTCACGTGCTTTCATCTAGAGCTTCCCTTGTCCATTATATATATTATTATATATACCAATATATATACACTCACCTAAAGGATTATTAGGAACACCATACTAATACTGTGTTTGACCCCCTTTCGCCTTCAGAACTGCCTTAATTCTACATGGCATTGATTCAACAAGGTGCTGAAAGCATTCTTTAGAAATGTTGGCCCATATTGATAGGATAGCATCTTGCAGTTGATGGAGATTTGTGGGATGCACATCCAGGGCACGAAGCTCCCGTTCCACCACATCCCAAAGATGCTCTATTGGCTTGAGATCTGGTGACTGTGGGGGCCAGTTTAGTACAGTGAACTCATTGTCATGTTCAAGAAACCAATTTGAAATGATTGGACCTTTGTGACATGGTGCATTATCCTGCTGGAAGTAGCCATCAGAGGATGGGTACATGGTGGTCATAAAGGGATGGACATGGTCAGAAACAATGCTCAGGTAGGCCGTGGCATTTAAACGATGCCCAATTGGCACTAAGGGGCCTAAAGTGTGCCAAGAAATCATCCCCCATACCATTACATCACCACCACCAGCCTGCACAGTGGTAACAAGGCATGATGGATCCATGTTCTCATTCTGTTTACGCCAAATTCTGACTCTACCATCTGAATGTGTCAACAGAAATCGAGACTCATCAGACCAGGCAACATTTTTCCAGTCTTCAACTGTCCAATTTTGGTGAGCTTGTGCAAATTGTAGCCTCTTTTTCCTATTTGTAGTGGAGATGAGTGGTACCCGGTGGGGTCTTCTGCTGTTGTAGCCCATCCGCCTCAAGGTTGTACGTGTTGTGGCTTCACAAATGCTTTGCTGCATACCTCGGTTGTAACGAGTGGTTATTTCAGTCAAAGTTGCTCTTCTATCAGCTTGAATCAGTCGGCCCATTCTCCTCTGACCTCTAGCATCAACAAGGCATTTTCGCCCACAGGACTGCCGCATACTGGATGTTTTTCCCTTTTCACACCATTCTTTGTAAACCCTAGAAATGGTTGTGCGTGAAAATCCCAGTAACTGAGCAGATTGTGAAATACTCAGACCGGCCCGTCTGGCACCAACAACCATGCCACGCTCAAAATTGCTTAAATCACCTTTCTTTCCCATTCAGACATTCAGTTTGGAGTTCAGGAGATTGTCTTGACCAGGACCACACCCCTAAATGCATTGAAGCAACTGCCATGTGATTGGTTGGTTAGATAATTGCATTAATGAGAAATTGAACAGGTGTTCCTAATAATCCTTTAGGTGAGTGTGTATATATATATATATATATATACAGTGGCCATAGCTATAAGTCCCCTTTGGACCTTTTCAAATGTTGTTGTTACAACCTGACATTTTGATGCATTTAAAAATAAAAACCTGAAAAGTCTTCAATAGATAATTATTCACCCCCTTTGCTATGAAACTCCTAATTAAGCTCAGGTGCAACCAGTTGGCTTCAGAATGCACCCAATACATTGAATGGAGTGCGCAATAAAAGTGTTTCACATGATTTCAGATGAAATACACCTGTCTCTGTAAGGGCCCACAGTTGGGTAGTGCATTCAAAGCACCACCATGCTATCATATATATAATACTTAAGGTTTAGGTATACACTTGACAATAATGAAATGATGTATCAATACCACAGGAATAGCCCACAAAGAATACCTTATGCCAAGGGTTCTTAACTGGTGGACCACGGACCGGATGCAGAACCTGAAGGCATTTCTTCTGGACTGAGGGCTGGCTTGCCCATTGAGCAAGTGTGTGCAACCACAGAGGATGGCAAGACATGAAGGGTGGTGCCTAAACTGTGTCATGTATGTCCTGCCTTATGAAGGCAAGTAACCAATCAAACCCATCATATATGTTCTGCCCCCTGGAGCAGTTCTGTCCTAAATGAGTTGGTTTCCAAAACCTTGCTTCACTGATTGAGTCATTTACATCCTTTTGAAGGCAGGACTAAACAGAGTGACACTCCAGAGTACCTTGACAGGTTAGAATTATTTTAAAGAAAGAGCCATGAGTAAGTTATACTGGAATTTGGAAACACTGTCGAAGCAGCGATTGACCATAAGTACAAGTACAGTGTGAATGCCGAGAAACAATGAAATGCGTTCAAAATCACCAAACAGACGGTTTATGGGAGACGAAA
This sequence comes from Amia ocellicauda, assembly GCF_036373705.1. Classification (NCBI taxonomy): domain Eukaryota; kingdom Metazoa; phylum Chordata; class Actinopteri; order Amiiformes; family Amiidae; genus Amia; species Amia ocellicauda. The sequence continues at coordinate 18,379,360 of NC_089860.1, forward strand.
CTGCACAATTCCAGTGGTTTGATTGGTCTTGATTTTGTCCCATCAATTAATGCACTGAAGTCCCTGTCCACGCTCAAGGTGTACCTGGTGGCCATCTCTGCATGTCACTTCTGGATTGATGGTGAGTCACCTGGGTCCCATTTCCTAGCTTTGTAGATTCTGAAAGGAGCGTGCAGCCTTTGGCTTCCTCTCCCCTTTTCCTTGCCTGCTTGGTACCTTGATGTAGTGCTGGAATTGCTTTCCAAGTCGCCATATAACTAAAAGCTGGTATCCCTGAAGGCCGCATTTCTCCTGGTGAACATCCACCAAACGTGTGAACGAACTACATGCCCTGTCCGTACACCTTTCATGTGCACATTTTGTGGGAGATGACTACAGGGTTACACTCAGGCCTAACCCTGCCTTCCCACTGAAGGTGATATTTCCCTTCCCTATTTACAGGCTAATGGAGTTGATGGCTGGCCATCCTCTAGCCTTCTTCAGGCTGCACCTGTTGTGGCCTGTGCTACATGGACCACACTAGGGAGAGTAGGTGCTCGGACCAATTGTTTGTATCCTATAGAATGTGTAAACAGCACCTCTTACACTGGGTTGTGGACACTATTGCCATGACCTATGAGTCGGCTGGTGCCTGAGCACCAGGTAGCCCACTTGACTAGAGGCATGGGTTCATCCTGAGCCCTTTGTCTGACATCTGTGTGGCTGCGAGCTGGGCTTAATTGTACACATGTATTCGGTTCAATATGTTCGATGTGACAGTACCGGCTCCCTCTATTGAGGCTTTGGCTTCAGTTGAGCCTCAGCAGCCTTCTGAGGCACAGGCTCTTGACCATTGTGTAACATGCTACCTGTCTGCCCTCCTAGGCCCTGGTAGATGTAGCCTAGGATGGTGCTTGTATGAACTGCTTCTTTCCTGACCAAACTGCTGCTCCTGGTTCTGGAAATACTGCAGAGCTGAATTGGCTCCAGGGCTTGTTCATGTGGCTATGCAGGTACTGTAGCCTTGATTATGCTGCTCTGTACATAGTTTGTTTGTGTCCTGTGCTGTGCTGTACCCTGTGTAGCATACTATATGTACATCATATGTTTGTGGGTATGTGGGTGTGGCTGCCCTGTCACCCCACTGTGTACAGTACTGTGCAAAAGGGTTAGGCAGGTGTGAAAAAATGCTGTAAAGTAAGAATGCTTTCAAAAATAGACATGTTAATAGATTATATTTATCAATTAACTAAATGCAAAGTGAGCGAACAGAAGAAAAATCTGCATCAAATCAATATTTGGTGTAACCACCTTTTGCCTTCAGCATCAATTCTTCTAGGTACACTTGCACACAGTTTTTGAAGGAACTCAGCAGGTAGGTTGGCCCAAACATCTTGGAGAACTAACCACAGTTCTTCTGTGGATTTAGGCAGCCTCAGTTGCTTCTCTCTCTTCATGTAATCCCAGACAGACTCGATGATGTTGAGATCAGGGCTCTGTGGGGGCCATACCATCACTTCCAGGACTTCTTCTTTATGCTGAAGATAGTTCTTAATGACATTCGCTGTAAGTTTGGGGTCGTTGTCATGCTGCAGAATAAATGTGGGGCCAATCAGATGCCTCCCTGATGGTATTGCATGATGGATAAGTATCTGCCTGTACTTCTCAGCATTGAGGAGACCATTCATTCTGACCAAATCCCTAAGATTTGCAGAAATGCAGCCCCAAACTTGCAAGGAACCTCCACCCTGCTTCACCTTTGCCTGCAGAATCTCATTTGTGTACCACTCTCCAGCCTTTCGGCGAACAAACTGCCTTCTGCTACAGACAAATAATTCAGATTTTTACTCATCAGTCCAGAGCACCTGCTGCCATTTTTCTGCACCCCAGTTCCTGTGTTTTTGTGTATAGTTGAGTCGCTTAGCCTTGTTTCCACGTCGGAGGTATGAAGGCCACTTCTGACCAAACTTCTCTGGACAGTAGATGGGTGTACCAGGGTCCCACTATTTTCTGCCAATTCTGAGCTGATGGTACTGCTGGACATCTTCCGATTGCGAAGGGAAGTAAGCATGACGTGTCTTTCATCTGTTGCAGTAAGTTTCCTTGGCCGACCACTGTGTCTACGGTCCTCAACGTTGCCTGTTTCTTTGTGCTTCTTCAAAAGAGCTTGGACAGCACATCTGGAAACCCCTGTCTGCCCTGAAATTTGTGCCTGGGCGAGACCTTGCTGATGCAGTATAACTACCTTGTGTCTTGTTGCTGTGCTCAGTCTTGCCATGGTGTATGACTTTTCTTCAGCAACCTCACCTTGTTAGCTGAGTTTGGCTGTTCCTCACCCAGTTTTATTCCTCCTACACAGCTGTTTCTGTTTCAGTTAATGATTGTGTTTCAACTACATATTGAATTCATGATCATTAGTACCTGTTTGGTATAATTGTTTAATCATACACCTGACTATATGCCTACAAAATCCCTGACTGTGTGCAAGTGTACCTAGAAGAACTGATGCTGTTTTGAAGGCAAAGGGTGGTCACACCAAATATGGATTTGATGTAGATTTTTCTTCTGTTCATTCACTTTGCATTTAGTTAATTGTTAAATATAATCTATTAACATGTCTATTTTTGAAAACATTCTCACTTTACAGCATTTTTCCACACCTGCCTAAAACATTTGCACAGCACTGTATATCGCTTGTTTACACTTCTAATTGAGAACACAGTTCTAGTTGAGTAGGTTGTGTCTTCTCCTGTGTAAAGCAAATGAGCACAGGAGCTGTCATCCGGTCCACCCCGCTTTGTATGTAGAAATTTTGAACAACATTAATGTGCATTGGACACAGCAGAGCACATTGTTGTGCTGCTCCAGGTCCTGGCGAGGAGTAGAGCAGGCTGGTACCTGCTCTTGTTGTCAAGTACCTGCACTCAGGTGTCATTGCCCTGTTGCCCCACATTGTATATAGTATGTTTATGACTTAGCTTGCTTGCACCGCTCCTGGTCTTGGCTAGTTGAGCAGGTGCGATCCTGCTCCTAATGTTTAATTTAATGTTGCTCCTGGCCAAGAGCCAGTAGAGCAGGCTTACGGAAGCGGATGTTGTCTGGGACTGTTGCCCTGCCATCCAGCTCTTATTGTTTTTAAGTTTCCTACTAACAGAAGGGACAGGTGTCCTTCTTCTGGTTGTGGCTGACTGTAGTGTGCAGGAGCTGTACTCTGCCACAGTCATTAATTATTATTACTGTTGTCTTTGCTCCTGGATGTCCCGGCTGTGGGCCTAAGGGACCCTATCCGATGTATTCTGTAAGGTTCTGGTTGAAGTTGAGTCCCCCTTAGCAGGCGTTGCTTCGGGGCAGGCTCTTCCTTACCAGTTTGCTCTCCTCCCCTGTGACAGTTTGGTTATATAGTAGCCCCTCCCCCTTTGGGCAGTGTTCTCGAATTGAAGGATTATGATGGGTTGTGAATGCAGCCGAGGTTATCTGGAAAAGAGAACACTTCCAGTGTTCAAACTCCTGGAAAAGAGCAAGTAGAAGTCCATGCAGGAAACAAGAAGTGCTGATTGTATGTAGCTTTGATAGTAAAATGTTTAGTATGAGATACCATGGAAACTGGTTTAACCACTCCCCCTTTGGGCAGCGTTCTCCTTTGGGGTCAGGGTTAGGGATAGGCTTACAGAATAGGTTTGGGCTTATTCATGTCATCAGAAATCAGTGGAAGTACATGAGGCACTCATACATTATTCCTATGGAATGCAAACATTCATTCATTAAGAATTGGTGCCCATGATTGTAAAATGTTACCTTCAGATAATACAATATATGGAAATTATCACTGACAGGGAATGTTTTTTGTTGGTTTTCCTGGGGTGACAGAGGACAAATTGTTGTATATTTAGAACAGGCCTTTTATGGCTCCTACACTTTAATTGATTACAAATTAACTTCTGGAATTTGATGAAGAGACCTAGTTAATTAGTGAGGCACACACATTTAGACTTTAGACCAGGGCTCTGGGAGTATAAATTATTCACACAGCATGGCACAGGGAAAGGGGAACATGTGTGTAAGGTGAAAGAGTGAAAACTACAATATAAAAGTTGAATGTGGTAAGTTTGTTTAGTTAGAGTTACATTTAGTCACTTTCCTTTTTTTATTTACATGCATCTTCTAAGGCATTTATTATTCCATAACATTTTTATATTTTAGGTGCTGATAGCATGAATGTTTAAGATTTTCTTAAATTATGAAATTTGATTTTGAATAAAGTAAAATAGAATGAGTTTAATTACATATAACTGTGAATTGTTTTTTTATTATTTAAATACTTAAATTAAGTAATTAAGTAATCCTTCTATGTTGGTATTTATATGTATTTAATACCCTTAGGTATTTTGAGAAATCAGTTGATCTTTACAATTGTCTTTAAAAGTAAGATTTAATCATCTTAACAGTATTATGTATTTTTTGTTATTTGGGAGGGTATTATTACATTTTAGTTTTAATTTCTGTTACTTTGTTCAATGAAACACAAATGTATTTTCTTAAACTGTTTTGTGTTTCTTAAATTCAGTGATGGCCGTTCTCCCAAAAAATTGAAAAAAACAAATTGCACCTTGTTTGAAGTGCATAATAAGAAACATTATCAACAAAGTGTCATTTGATAGTTTGGCAATGTACTTGTGCCAATTTAATCCCAGTTGGTTAATATAACTGATTTATGGTTATTATCAATGGGCATTTTCATGTGAGCAATGACACAGTAGTGGTTTACATGGTAAATTAAGGATCTGCACTACACAAACAGATCACACATTAGAGGTCTCTTCTGAGAAGACAACATCCTCCTATTTTGAAATCTAATACATTTAAGGAGTTTCCTATAGATAGATAATATATTATCTTATGTATTCATTATTAACACTAATAACTTTTAACAAAAGCTTTTGACATTTAGATAATAATATTACTGGCATACAAAACATCACAAGCTTTAAAAGATGATGTGTTTAGTTAATACGTACATGTTATGGCTGTTGTATACACTTATCAGAATTAAATAATAAGTTTCTATTATATATTAGATGAAAAAAACATTAAAAAGTTAGCATCTGAACAAATCAGGTCAGCAAAAGAGGATGGCTAATTCTTTAGTCTGATAAATGGTGTTTTTCAACATTTTGAAAAATGTACAAGTCTGTAAAAAATAATTGGAAAATGTATTAAAATGTGAAAAATAATTCTACATATTATTGCAGTATCACAGTTCAGAATACAGTTTTTGAATATTATTTAGATTTTAGGCACATCATTACCATATCTATAATAACTGAAGATTTGGATGTTTGCCAAAAATTAAGATTAAAAAAGAAGATTCATGAACTTTACAAAGTTTTATTTAGGGATACAAAAATAAACATAGGAGTGATCTAATTGATACATTTAGGTTGATCATAATGTATTATTGTGAGTGATTATATCAATTATGCACTAAAATCAAATCAGTTTGTAGATTTGTACTTAAAATATTAGTTTTGGCTAGGGTTGGGGTTCAGACTGCTGTTAGGGCTTAAAATGCAACAGGTAACCTACTGATGGAATACAATACTGGCGTATAGGGTAAGGGCCATCCTATTGACACTGCAATACAGTATCACAGTTCAGAAAAAAGATTCTCAATATTATTTGTGTGTTAAACAGTTTACCAAATCTGTATTTAATAAAGAAAAGTTGTAAGTCAGCAAGTCACTGCATTTTGCACTTGCAGTGCAGTATCACAGATCAGATGAAATATTTAGATGATTATTTGGGTGTAGCTCAACCTGCTCATGCCTGAAGGCACGCGAGTTGGGAGGCAATGACTTAAAGCACAGCTCACCCTGAGTGATAACATGTTGTTCCTCTTTCTCCAGCTCAGTGGGTCATGGCCTCCTCTCCTTTAGGAACATCCCATTCACAACCGGACACCCTGGCCTTTCGTAAAGGTGACAAATACATTGATCTTTCCTGTAAACATACTTTCATGTCATTTTTTGTTTTGTTTTTATTCAGTTCCAGTTACTAAAGTTATAATAACCAAATCATATTTAATTCAGTATATATATATATATATATATATATATATATATATATATATATATATATATATATATATATATATATATATATAAACATTTGTTGTTTGTTATTTGTGTTTTGTTCAGTTATTTCACATTTAATGATAAGTGGAATATGTCTTCTTATGATTATAGCAGGAAACATTGTAGTTTTCCTTGTTCTATGTTTTAAGGTGATATATTGTTTAAAATGAATCATACCATAAGTGTAAGTGAGTAAGTGACAGGATTTAATTTTGTATAACGGACAAACTAATGACTAACTGGTTATGCTTTCAGATCATTGCACCAAACCCTTCCATCTCCCAGGGATTGATAACATTGATCAAGACTATCTCTGCACGGGGTCCACTGTGGATCTGGTCAGCAACTCTGACTGTTATGAAGTGGAACCTCACTCTGCCAAACCATGGGAAACCCAGCGGCTGCCCAGGGTTCAAGGTGAGAGGACTGTGGAATGACTACGACACAAATAGATCCAGGAGCCCAATCTGATTAATTAGGTGACAGTTGGGGATGATCTTAACAGCATGTATTTAAGCAAAAGTAATGTGTTACTCTCTGGGATTATTATTATTGTTTCAGAGCCAAAACAGGAGGAGACTGGTGGAGTGAAGTCTCAGTTCATATCTGTCATGAAGATCCCACTGCTGTTCCTGTTTCTCTACATGTTCGTCTGCTCTCTGGATGTTCTGAGCTCAGCCTTCCAGCTGGCAGGGGGTAAATATCACACTGCTGTCCTCCCACAGCTTGACCGTAGGGGAATAAGCCACAGCTGGTGGTTCAATCCAACTGAGATGTTTGTTTGACTTTCTTCTTGAAAGGGAAACATTGTTTAACATGAACTTCATTTATGTTGTGTGATATGTACATTCTCATGTACATTCATATACCACAAACAATCCTTGACCTGCCGTATTACTGTGAAATTTGCTTTCCATTTCTGTGTCGGAAGAAGAAATTCAGACATATTCATCTGTGGCCTTTTTCAAGGTCATCTGTCAGTCTTGCAATACTGAGGTAATAACTTTCCACACGAACTCCAATAGGTTAACATGTTCCCTTTCTCTTTTACAGGTAAAGTGGCAGGAGAGATCTTCAAGGACAATGTCATTCTGTCTAACCCAGTGGCAGGGTTGGTGGTGGGCATTCTTGTGACAGTACTTGTTCAGAGCTCCAGTACTTCCACCTCTATCATTGTCAGCATGGTGTCGTCTGGTTGTAAGTTTGTTTTACCTTCAATAGTATTGTTTTTTTGTCGAGTCCCATCAAGATATGTGAGGAAGTTAAAGCACACTTTGTTAGAACGATTAAGAATCTGTCATGGTTGGATCACAGATACATTTTTGAAAACGGGGTATAAGAGGGCCCATCGGGGACACTCTTTTAGACTTGGTAGAGCTTTCAGACTTCCCCACTTCAGCATATCAGAGCTGTTGCTTATTTGGGCGCAGGTGATTTGAGGTGTGCTTGATATGCCAGTTCGATGCCAAATGGAGTCTGACCACACGTAGTGCATTAACAATTCAAAAGACATGAATAAATCATCACACCCCTTCATAATCACTTCCCTTGAGTCCTGATGTGTATTAAAGTTCTATTAAAGAATTTCCCTTCAACCACATGCCGTATTAATATGCCATTAATGTCGCTTTTTCAGCAGTAAATGACTGGCATGTTAATCGACTTACACATGTATCTGTATAATAGTTTCCGATACATGTCTCTTATGAAAAGCATATGCAAGGAATTTAGTAGCGCTGAGTTGTTTTCAACAGTATCCAAGAAAAATTTTAAAAGCCCGGATTTCTGTGCAGTGTGGCCTGTGCATTAAAACTGCTTTATGTAGTTGTTTTTGTGATGTTTAAGATATAATCATTTATGTCAGTTCATTTTCCCTTTTCCTTGCAGTGTTGGAAGTGAGGTCCACCATTCCTATTATCATGGGGTCAAATATCGGGACTTCAGTCACTAACACTATTGTTGCATTAATGCAGGCCGGGGAGAGGAATGAATTCAAGCGGTACGCAGCCCTGTTGAGACAAACAATTCTTGCTTGATTATTCTCAATATTTGAAGACATATATCTACTTTATAAAGTGAAGCCGAAAAGATTCTACGAAACACAACCTACTGTTTATCCGTTAAACTTTATTAAGATATTATATTGTATAATGCATTTGTCTTTATGATCACATATTCAAAGTTGCTTTATATATATATATATATATATATATGTGTGTGTGTGCAGGAAACTATAATTACTAATCTAAGTTCCATAGACTTTCTATGTGTCTAAAAAAGACAGACATACATTTGTTGCACTAGTGACCTACCTAAATTGAAATAATTGAAATAACAGAAACCAAGTCAGGGATGTAACATTTAGGCAGTTGACAGATTGTTTTGGTGTGTGCTTAATACAAGAAAACTCTCAAAGTAAACAAATGAATGTCGTCTTTCTCTCTTGTTAATTTGCAGGGCCTTTGCTGGTGCCACAGTTCACGACTGCTTTAACTGGCTGTCTGTTCTGGTGCTGCTGCCCCTGGAGATGGCCAGTGGCCTTCTGAACCGCCTCAGCAAGGTGGTCGTGGATAGTTTTCAAATCCAGAGTGGGGAAGATGCTCCAGAGCTCCTGAAAATCATCACTGAGCCATTCACCAAACTCATTATACAGGTACAGGTGCCTGTTCTGGCAGGATCCTTGACCTCTCTGGTTTTGAATGTCTATGTTCCGTTACCCCTGCTCTCAAAGTATTTGACCGTGAAACCCCCCCGCCCGCTCTCACTGTTATTGAACAACCCCCCCCGCCCGCTCTCACAGTTCTTTGACCGTCGCCCCCCCTCAACTCTCACATTTTTTTGACTGTGGCCCCCGCCCCCCCAGACCTCCCCCGCTCTCACAGGTTTTGACTGTCACCCCCCCATGCTCTCACATTCTGCACTGTTCTGTTCCGGGACCAGCACCTGCCTCGTCACCCCTCCACTCTCATATACGCTTTGTGTTCCGGCACCTTCTGATTTACAAATTAAGCACTGGGTACAGTGCATGCATTTTCAGGTCTTTGGATCTACACTAGAGCTCCATATTCCCAATTCCACTTTTAGTGTCTTTTTCAACATTATGGTGAGAAGAAAAAGTGCATTGTTTAAACTTGAACTTTTTGTTTTTTAATGTAATTCCAGCTCGATAAATCTGTGATCACAGGCATCGCAATGGGAGATGACAGCCTCCGAAACAAGAGTCTGGTGAAGCTGTGGTGCAAGTCAAGTCTCTCCATGGTAACAAACATTGAGACAATTTATTTGTTTGTTTTTTCAATGCTGAATGTGTTTTTGTATTTGAAATGCTGATGGAAAGCATTATTTATTCTTCAGTCCTCTGTGAATAAGTCTGTGAACAGTCTCCTCAACTGCACTTCCACAAATTGCTGGCAGGAAGGAAACATGACCTGGACCACTGTGAACCAGACGATAGAGGTCCATACACATAAATGTAGGTGTATTTAATATTAGTTCTTTCTTTTTGCCTGGCCAGTTTTTCTGTAAATCACCAAAGTGCACCAACAGATTTCAGACAAGCTAAATTTCAATTTAGTGCTATATGTGTTTACATTTTTTTCATTAAGAACGTAAGAACATAAAACAGTTTACAAACGAGAGGAGGCCATTCGACCCATTGCGCTCCTTTGGGTCCATTAATAACTAAGTGATCCAAGGATCCTATCCAGTCTATTTTTAAATGTTCCCAAATTGTCGGCTTCTACCACATCACTGGGGAGTTTGTTCAGATTGTGACGCCTTTCTGTGTGAAGAAGTGTGTCCTGTTTTCTGTCTTGAATGCCTTGAAGCCCAATTTCCATTTGTGTCCCCGGGTGCGTGTGTCCCTGCTGATCTGGAAAAGCTCCTCTGGTTTGATGTGGTCGATGCCATTCATGATTTTGAAGACTTGAATCAAGTCCCCACATAGACCACATTTCCTAAAAATAGTTTTCTTATATCATGTCTATAAGCAAGTGCTTGTAACCAAATGATCAGTATTAGGCACAGATTAAATCCTTCATTTCTCTTCCTGTGTCAGCCTAGTTATTGTGTCTACACAGTGCTCCCTGATCTATGTATGTGATTCAGATTTTGATCAATAGAGTAAATGAATATGACTAGTTGAACTTGCTAAATGAAGCAATTGTTTGCTAACCTCTTCAGGTAATCACCTCTTCGTCAACTCCTCAATGCCAGACCTGGTGGTTGGGCTCATCTTACTGGCAGCCTCTCTGGTGGTCCTGTGTACGTGTCTGGTGCTGGTTGTCAAATTACTCAACTCTGTCCTGAAGGGCCAAGTAGCTAAAGTTATTCAGAAGATAATTAACACTGGTGAGCATCTTCCCATTAATCTTTCTGTCATTCTTTATGTTACATGTATAATTTGTTCGAGCTGTTAGCTTGTTTACAATTGACTTTCTTTTAGATATTGGTATACTCTTTTCAGATTTTTCCTACGGAGATGCATTTTCAGCTTCTCTTTACACATGGCTGTTTCCCCACAGATTTCCCTTATCCATTTGGGTGGCTGACGGGATACCTGGCAATGGTTGTCGGGGCTGGGATGACCTTCGTGGTTCAGAGCAGTTCTGTATTCACCTCTGCAATTACCCCCTTGATTGGTGAGTCACCACAAGGTTACACTTAAGGTTTTAATTATTATCCATGGCATGTTTATTTGTTAACAATAAAGTCCAAGTCCAATACACCTACATGTTTCGGCATTTACATATGGTCAGTAAAAGCAGTGAGAAAGTGAGGTGAAACGTGGAAAGTTTTAAATGTAAAATGACATCCTGTCTGAGAGCGAACTCGTGAAATAACTTACTAATCTATCATGATTCAGACATCTTTGCTCTCTGTGATCCTATACCCTAAGGTCTCAATTAGTAATTCTTGAGCAATCTTCAGTGACAAATAATTAACTATAAGGTCTTAAGTCTCATCATAATCATCGCTTCCTGGAATCCCCCATGAGCTCATGGGGAAAGAGTCAATGCTAGATCATTATTGTGGCTCATCTGGGTCCATGAATAGTTAACAAAATGCAAATCAGAAAACTGCTAAAGAGCTCATTGTAGTTCTGCTCTATAATCTGTATTCAGTCTTTCACTTCCTGCCATTTTATTCAGTTGTTCTGAATCTCTAATTGGATGCTATAGAAAGACATTAACTTCAATATTCTTATAATGTTTTCTAGGCTTCAGAAGGCATAGTTAATTCTGCTATCGTGTTTAACTTTTCATTTTTTTACTTAAATGGTTACAGTGAACAACTTTAGAATGTAGACAAAATTATAAACTATGCCAAAAAGGCACATAAATTAAACCAAATATAGTGAGTACCTCATAAACTTCATATCTCCCAATTCTCCATAATAAATTAGATTATTCTGTCCTAGAGCATAAGAACATAAGAAAGTTTACAAACGAGAGGAGGCCATTCAACCCATTGTGCTCGTTTGGTGTCCATTAATAACTAAGTGATCCAAGGATCCTATCCTCTCTATTTTAAAATGTTCCCAAATTGTCGCTTCACATCGCTGGGGAGTTTGTTCCAGATTGTGATTACTCTCTGTGTGAAGAAGTGTCTCCTGTTTTCTGTCTTGAATGCCTTTACTTTTAAGCAGATTTACATTCATTTATTTATAGTGAGTTAAGATCATGAAAGTTCTCAGCTCAGTTCATATAGATTATAATTTTTTGCTCTAAGGTATTGGAGTAATCAGCATTGAACGTGCCTATCCTCTCACGCTGGGATCCAACATTGGCACAACGACGACTGCAATTCTTGCAGCCCTGGCCAGCCCAGGAGACAAGCTAGCAGCTGCATTTCAGGTACAAATGTTTTTGCTTGCTTTTTAATTGATTGGTTACTAATGGTTTCTAATGATAACCAAAAAGTCTTATCTGTTCATGACTTGCACCTTATCATTATCAATGAAGTCCCTACTCACCTAAATGTAAAAGCAACACTTCCCCACACAGAACTCAAATTATTTCCCATATGGTTTGAATAGTAAATCAACCACGAGTTACAAATGAAGACTGCGTACATTCATTTTCTATAACTTTTATTGTTTATATGTATCTGAACACCCACTGATAAAGATCAACAGAAGCTTGGAATATATATAAAAAATGTCTCTAAATTAGTACAGAACTCTTAAATTGTATAAAAATGTCTTGGCCTTACCTGTAGAATGTTTGATTTTACTACAGATTGCTCTCTGCCACTTCTTCTTCAACATCCTTGGTATAATACTGTGGTATCCCATCCCCTTCATGCGCCTACCTATCCGAATGGCCAAGACTCTGGGGGAGCGCACGGCCAAGTACCGCTGGTTCGCGGTTCTCTACCTCATCATTTGCTTCCTCCTCCTGCCCTCCCTGGTCTTTGGGCTCTCCATGGCTGGCTGGCAGGTGATGGTGGGAGTGGGAGCCCCCTTTGTTGGGATCTTGCTCTTCATCTGCGTCATCAACTTTCTTCAGTCCAGGAGTCCCAGCCGTTTGCCCAAGAAGCTCCAGAGTTGGGACTTTCTTCCAGGCTGGATGCACTCCTTGAAGCCCATGGATGCCCTCATCACAAATGCCACACTCTGCTGTACGGACCACTGCAGCCGCTCCCAGACCAGTGATGCTCAGGATCTGCCCCCTTTCCCAGACACAGCAGCTCAGAAGAAAGCGAAGATGGCCTATGAGAATCCCGCCATCTCATATGTGGATGAAACCACATTTGGCACACCTGTAATAAAACTGCGTGGCCTGGAAAGATCTAGCAGCACACCATTGTAGTATTTGAGAAAAAAAAAAAACTGCAGAAACGGAAGAAATTGAAATTTTGTTCCAAAAAGGGAAAATCGAGGTTTGGAAGACTTTCTAGTCATGTGAATCTTCTTTATATATATACAAAAAATGACATTTTTCACATACCTAAGAATGACTTTATACAGGTCTTGGTGAGGCTTGTAATGGTCTTTTGGACTTAAATCTGAAAAAAAAAGTCAGTTGACTGAATGAAGCTAAGCCCTGAAAGACCTTTTTGCTTTCATATATAGAGAGATATCTTTTTATGTACTCCTATTCTGTGAGCCTTCACAAGCCTTTCTTCCTTTAGGGGATTGCATGTATAATATATAACTGATGTATAACTACAATGATAAATAACACCCTTAATGTGACCGAAGAGGCAGTTAAAATTCAGTCAAAAAACATGACCTGTGTCTTTTTGATGGAAAATTTCAGGGCACAACCCAAGTCCGAAGCAGCCATGTAATTAACAGTTGGGTCAGAGCCAATTCAACTTTAGTTAATATGTATTTTATGGATTATCCAAAAGCTTCAAAGTACAACAAACGTACAATGCCTGACCTGCTTTTAAGAATAAGGATTTAAAAACATATATTTCTCCAAATAGGAAAGCACATTAAGTCGGTCAGTTAGAAAGGAGAATTCCATATCATTTTTTAACTTTTGAGATTGTTTTTCTATCACAGATAACTATAACAAGCTTCTTGATCTAAATGTCTTTTCAGTTACATGTTGGCTTTAATATGCATAATAACTATGAAAGACATCTGAAATTGAAGAAAAATACAACTGGAGAAAAATATATCTTTGTCTCTTAACATTGTAGACTTTAAAGGAATGGTGCTATATTTAACAGTATAATAGACCCTTTATTTCTATGATTTTATTTTGAATTGCATATAATCTTTCATTCTATAAAGAAATTTCAATACATATTTTGAAACTGCTTTAATTTCTACTACAAACTGTAACCAGCAATAAAGACTGCTTTTATGTTAACACCTTTTCCATGATTGTTGCATCTTTATTTTTGAATGTATTCTTTTCCAACTCAGATACAACAGGTATATCTAGAGCGTCAAGCATGAACTGAAAGAAATTAACAGATAAATATGTTTACTCTTGTCTACAGTCAAATTAAGGGAGACAGTTTTCTGCACTTGTACCTTTATAATGATCTAATTCTCAAAGGTATGAATAAGCTGTACCAAAATTGAATCCTCTTATACATAATTAACTACAGAGATTATCTTTTTCTTGTACCTTCCTCCTGACTGGCACTCCCTGTGTTGCATCAATTCCCCACCGGCTTTGCATTTCAAGATTAGAGCAGTTTCACTTTTTTATTTTTTGTACTTAATCTTAGAAGATTAAAAGGGCAAAAATAGTGGTGGTGGTGGGGGGGGGGTTGTTACTGTGATAAACCCCTGGAAAGGAACAAGTTTGTGGATTTTATGGTAATAATCACTTTTGTAGCTGTAATCTGCTTTATGTGCTTTGGCAAAGGGGAATGCATGAATTGTATTTACACATTAATGAGATCAAGCCGATTCACTAAATAACTATTGCAATTAAAATAGGTTTGGACATGTTATCTATGACACATTCATCAGTTGTATGGATACATTATGTGAAAGCATTTGTAACAACCCAAAATGAATGGTGTACCCTTTTCAACCCTAATAGGCTTGCATAGTCTGCATCCATCTTGGCTCTAACATATACTTTGGGAGCCAAAATGGCCATCTGATGCCAAACAAAATGTAAAACAGTGAAAGCCAGTGGCAGGTGGCACTTTCAAAATCCAGACAATTCATCACCTAAACACAAGGCAAATGAGTGGGAGTGAAACTGTAAGATGACATTTTGTGGCAATTTTTAGCAATCCTTCCAAATATTGGTAAAGAACTTGATATTTGAACTTAAATATGGCAAAGAACTTGATACATTATGTTTGACTGGTTTTGATTGTTTTGGAGTTTTTGAAGTTATACTTTGCCTCAATAGATTAAACTGTAGAGATTGTATTGGTTGATCTTTGTACTGGTTTGATAAATTGGCTTTTGGACTAAATATTTTACTGTACTTGGAATACTTTTTGAGAGCTGTTGCAGAAGCCAAATCCAAAATCTATCAAGGACAGGAACTCTACATTCTGCAGCACTTCATAATTTTGTGCAGTATTTGTATGTAGAATTGTTGTAGAAAAACAAGAACAAAAACAGCAACCTTTGTATATTGTACACCTATGTGGTTTACTTATCTGCAAAACATTAACTGTGCCGTAATGTTAGCCAAAGGGAGGCCATGATTGTACAGAGAATTGCCACGTAGATGCTTTGGTACATGCTTATTAAGGTGATTTAACAGGCGTTATTTAATCAATCTTCATTTTCAATATTATGAGGAACGGAAATGCAATGCAAGTCTCATGGGATCTAATTACTACTGCTTAGACTTACTGAATCTATAAGATTAAAATAACAAAACAGGAAATCAATAGAATGCAATGACTTCACTTTCTCACCATGCATACAGACACTGAACAATGTGCAAAGGAGAGTTTATTATATAGGCATGCAGATTATAAAGAATTCTTACTTTGAATATTGTCTGGCTCCAAATAAGGACCCTACACATGTAATATCAATATTACGACTTTGTTCCATGGGAATCTAGTTAGTGATAATTACTGAACCAAACGTGAAAGGGCTTTGCCCCTAAGGAAGGTCCTGCTTAAAACAACAAAGTAACCTCTAGATGTGGTAGTAGTGTAGTGCACTCCAGTCATGATGGTGCGATCTAAGACTGTGTCCCTTCGGACTATATGCCAAGAGACACTGACTCACACTTCAGCCCACGGTGTCTCCAGTATTTTGCGCTCCACATCCAAGCCTCAGAAGAACTGCTGGATTGTCTTTGTGGTGGTGGTGGTGATTTGCATGTTGTGGCAATGCAGTGAGCTCATCAGCACCTTCTTTCACTACCCTTCCCAGGAGAAAGTCACTCTGGTCAACAGCGCGCGGCTGAAGTTTCCAGCTGTGACCTTCTGCAATCTCAACCGTGTCCGCAAGTCCTTCATGCAGTCCAAACTGCGCTTCCTGAAGGAGGAACTGCAGTTTCTCAACGATGACTATGATGGTGCCAACTTGACCCAAAGCCAGGAGGCTTACATACAGGACAGCAACCGTCTGGGTTTCGCATTGTCTAGGCTCAACCTTGAGGAGCAAGCGGAAGCAGGGCATCAACTGGGGGACATGCTCATCTCCTGTCACTTCCACGGGGAGAAATGTGACAAGAGGTTAGACACCGTGCACATTTCATTTGGTCTGCCTGTTTATGCATGACATCGATCCTTTCTCTAATGATTCAGAGGTGTATATTTCCTCATATACACATGTAGAAGTGAAGTGAATTGTAATATTTCCTAAGTCTCCTTTGGTTAATACTGCATACCACAAATTAACTGTTGATAAGGTTTGTATCTTTATTCCCTTGAAAAAACTTGGAACTTTCTAAATTATACCAGAATATAAGATAGTGATTTAAAATCTTTATTTTAAAAGTAATTTTCTACAGTTACTATAAGTGATTACTGAAGTCAACCATCTCTCTTTAATATATGCCTCATAGTGATTTATATATATTTTTTGCTGGACCATTATACCAATTTGCCCTCATTTGCCCTGTCCATTACAGGCATTATAACTGATTATGGAACATGTTTGAGCATATGATGATTATATTAAAACAGTTATGCACACCTTTATAAAAAGACAGAATAGCCTTATTGTATCACATATTAAGCAGCTGCATGTCACATAAATGTAATGTTAAAGAGTGAATGTACAAATGTTAGGTACCTTTAAATTTATTGGGCAACATTGTTGTGGAAATAAAGCTTTCACGCTGAGTTAGAGAATCACTGTATATAGTCTGTGGGAACACTAAGAGGGATAAACAAAAAGTACATGGATTTTCTTGACAGCTGGGAGCTTTCACTTTCAAGAAAAACAGATGTACAAGATAGGATAGGTCCCTGGTATGTATGAAAACAATTTTAGTTTCTGGTATCTCCTTAACCCATCAGATCATTAATCTTTTCCTATTATTGTTTAAACAAATTACAATATATTGCTTATTATTATTATTATTATTATTATTATTATTATTATTTATTTCTTAGCAGACGTCCTTGTCCAGGGCGACTTACAAAACACAAAGAACTTGAATGGGGCTGATCTTGCTTTATCATTCATAACCTCTCTTATGATTTATTTATGTAATTAGCCAACTCTGCACGTTTAGCTGGAAGATAAGTCACAGTTTTCCATCGTTTGAGGTTTAGACATTTGTCACTGATGGCGACTGTGTGACTGGCCTTTATGTGGTATTCTGAGTTCTGCTATCAATAAAAATGGTCTTTTACTCCCGTCTTATTATACAATTATTTGTAGTAACACCTACTAAATTAACTGCTTTGGATTTCCAGCTTCTTCAATGCTTTCTTGAACCACAAGTTTGGAAACTGTTACACATTCAATAGCCTAACGAAAATGGAGAAGCGTGGAAGACTGATGAGGAGGGATGTTCTGAATGCTACAAAAGCTGGATTTAGCTATGGTGAGTTCTAGAATTGCTTTCAGTTTTGTGAGCACTTCATCTAGCTAAAATCAGTAAACTGAATTATGGGAAAGAAATGCATAACTGATAACTATAATGATCACAAATTAAACTGAAACAAGTTTAGCATATATACTTACATGCCAAACAATTGAAATCCTGTAGTCTGTATTGTCTAACACAGTAGTTCCCAACTCCGGTCTTGGAGGACCCCCTACCCTGATGGTTTTTGTTCCATCTGAGCTCTCATTTACATAATTGAATCCTTAATTGAACTAATAATTTCCAAAATCAGAGCCAATTTTAAACAATAGGGGTTAAGTAAATAATTGTATAAAGAAGTTAGGAACCAACTCTTTTATTACACAAGATTGTTACTTCAATTACGATTAAATTAAGTAATTGAGAGCTCAGTTGGAACAAAAACCAGCAGGGTAGGGGCTGCTCCAGGACCAGGGTTGGGAAGCCTGGATCTAGATCATAAACATGGACCTATGGAAGTGTGTACACATATAGTATATATTGTGTATTTCGGCAGGCAGTTTTAAAGCAGGGCTTTTTCTAGCATGGCCATATATTGGGCTTGGCCATATTTTCCTCCAGGAACAGGGTTGGGAACCCCTGGTCTAATGTTTTAGTGCTGAACAAAAATACACTAAATTAATGTTGTAAAGCTAGAAAATCCTATTCCAGGCATCATCAGAAATAATTGCTTTAAAAATCAGTATATCTCAGTTGGTTTCACAATATCTGAGTGCATTTCAAACATGGGTATCTTTGTGATTGTGGATTCTGCAGGTCTCACCATGGAGTTGTCTATTGAACAGGATGAATACATAGAGCACATCAGCCAGGCAGCAGGCATCCGTCTCATCATCCACGATCAGAAGGACATGCCGTTCCCTGAAGATGATGGGGTTAACATTTCTCCAGGCCAGGAATCGGATCTTGCCATTATCAAGGTTAGCTTTGATGTTCACAGTTCTGTTCAGATTCCTCTGTAGGGTTAAGGCTTTGGATTGGATTGGATTGGAACCTGAGTAGAATGCTTCTCTACACACAATTTCCAAAACCTGTAAACTTGCATTAAATTAGCGATAGGAGACAAACACCCTAAATCTTGATCATTACAAGCTTTGCTCTCATTTCTGGAAACAAACCTAATCAGAAATGTGTTCATGAAGAAAAAATGCAGAACTTTATTCATTTACACTGAGAAGTGTAATTATCTCACCATTTCAAACAGGTTCACGTGCATCGACTCAAAGATCCGTATCATAGCAAGTGTACCGATGGAGACAACATTCACAACTATTATCGAGATGTTTTTAAAGTTGGATACACCAGAGAGGTAAATGATATACTGAGAACACAATCTATTGGCCTTATGATGTGATTAATTCAAGCTATATTCCTCAGATGCTCTCAACAATTAAAATAAGGTAAAAATTATATTAAACAGATAGACATGTATAGAAACTGAAACAAGACAAGTATTTTATAATGAAATGATGGATACAATTTAATAATGTGAGCATATATATGTACTTTTAAATGTCATTTAAAGTTTAAAGTCTAGTATATGCTCCCTGAATCGGTGCCTGTGTCCCTTAGGTGATCAGTAAACTGCGATCGCACGGTATTTCTTTTCACACAGGCCTGCAAGAAGACATGTGGACAGATGTATATCATTAAGAACTGTGGCTGTGGGATGTGGGAATTCCCTGTTCCAAAGGGCATCAATGTCCCTTTCTGCAACATTACTAACAAATACATAAGTAAGTATAAAACCAAGCTATTCACCTGCCAGAATGGCACAGTATAATGGCAATAAAATATAATATTAAAATATAATTTACCATTTAGTAAATTTATGGAAATCTACAGATCTTTAGTCTGTTACTAAGTTGTCTTAATAGTCAGAAAGACTATTCTACTAAGGGCTGAACCTATTTATTTTCTAAGTAAATGTATTTTTTTTTACGGTCTATCACATCCTAGTGGATTACTCTTGTTTTCTGCTTCTATCTGGATTTATGTTTTTAAAATTACATTTTTAAAAGATAAAACATCAACTTGAGGCTCAGATTGAATTCATTTTGACATTGCCTTGACAGCAGCAATATTTTAATTTCACAAGTCGGACCACATTAAAAGTTATAATGGCTTGCAATTATAATGGCTCGCAATGCATTCTGGGGGGATGACCTCTGTTGGCTGCTTGCATTATTTCTACCACTGTAAATGGCTGCTGAAGGAAAACAAGTAGGCTACTGCAATATTGAATAGATGGCATTGGCCTATTTATGTAATCGGTGATTCATTGTTCTGAAAGGGTTATAGGGAAAAAATATTAGTGAAAATCAAAATGAGCCATATTGAGCATTATTGTGACCTTTCTTTGTTCAATGCTGTTCAGCACAATGTATTTGTTACTATGACAATAAACTCTAAAGAAGCATTGTTGCTGTATGTTAAGTTACAACCGTAATTACAAATGCTGTTATGCTTTTAAAAAATGTTGTCACACTTTACACTTAATGAAGTGATGTATGTACCACAGGAATAACCCATGTATATCTTATGCAATTAATCTGTGTTCTGCTGTTAATACCATGTATAACAAGGTTAGGGTTAGGGAGAGGGTTTCATACTGGATTTGGGCTTTACACAGTGCTGACTGACTGACTTGCATTAGGTTGAAAGAGGAACCTTTGTCAAACAAAAAAACTTCCATTCGGTATTGGACATGTGATTTGAAGTAGGTGTGGGTAAAGCTGTAATTTTGTCCACATAAAATAAGTATACCTTGTCTTTCAAATGAGCTAAACATCATTTATTTTTAACTTTTGCCAAACCTTAGACAGATGTGTGCAACTTTATGAAGACAAGTTTGCTCATGATGAGTTGGAATGTAACTGCCCTTTACAATGCGAGTGAGTAAAATATTTTTCATTTCCACGAGCGACTGTAAGTACATACATTTTCAAACGGAGCGTGTTCAAACCATACATGTCATATACAGTACTCTCTCACCAAGCCCTATATAAAATGCATTACAATGTGTATGTTCTCAATTGATTTGAAAGGAATCTGAAAACCATTAAAGAGAGAGGTTTTCTCATTTTTATTTGTCAGGTACAACTGACATGTTACATTTCTATGGAAAATATGATTTTTTCTTTCTTTCACGGGCTATAGCATAAGCTCCGTTGACATTTCTTCACCGTCATTTTGACAGTATAAATCAAAAGCTGCTTTCTTCCTTTATTTTTTTATATATTTGATTTATTATTTTGACAGGGAAGAGATCTTTGATCTGACTTTATCTTCCTCCCAGTGGCCCAGTGCTGTGTGTATTGTAAGTATGATAACATCTTTGGAGAAACCCCACTTTAATTAGTTTTATCATATATACATAATTAATATTTTTTTTTAAGGTTTAAAATATGCAATATGAATAGGATGATATCTTAGAAGAAATGTATTAAATATTCATGAAATTGAATAGGATAAATCATTTTCCTATTTACAAAGCCTTTAAAATAATAATGAAAAAAAAAAAAAAAACATGTTATGGCCGTAGTGGTGCTTTTCTATACACCCTCGGACATGGTGCTACTCACAATATTTCCAAAGATCACTTCCACTTTTTAATATTTGGGACACCACATCTACCCATTTTCCTAAGTAAAATACCATATACCTTCCTAGGTAATATTTTGTACCAACATGTACTTTTAACTTCAAAGCCTAGCTGCGAATGAACTTGGAATGGCAAGTTTTGACAATCATATGACTGTGTAGGATCATTGTAAACAAGCCCAAGGCCAGGGATTTTCTAAATGAAGGTCTGCCTTTCCTGCTGCAGGATGAATTTGCCAGAAAGCTGAGGAGATCAGGTGGAAAGCTGGCTAAAGTAGCTGACAAAATACGGTAAGTCAAACCACAAAGTAAAACTTTGCCTGCTTTCTAGTAATTGAAGTCAGATTCTTGTAAGGGGAGAAATAAAATGCCCCCTCTGTAATAAATTACTTCACTATTTTAATTGTGTGTTTTTGTCTTCCCCCACAGAGATAATCTTATTAAAGTTGTTATTAACTACCAGCAACTCAACTATGAGCTTATTGAAGAGATTCCATCTTTTCAGGTACACATCCCAGAGAATGTAACTTTCTGAAAAATATGACATGTCTGCATGCACCCCTTCTAAAGGATTAATAAGTCAGATTTATTGTATTGATTTGCCTTTTTAACATCTGCTTTGCTTGACCTTATAAGCATATAAATGATCCAAAATAGGCCATCTGAACCAGCAATGCTTTTTACAGTCCATATTAAGGACTGACTCTGCCTTATCTCAAGCTGTCATGAAACCTGGCCAGTATGAAAAATCAGAGGCAGTCATTCCGTAGTGCGAGCAGAATTTAATCCATAGCTGTCATAGACATGAGGAAACCTAACTAACATCAAGAATAATACTTTAAAATGAAATTACAAAGTTTTTCCCCCCACAGATTTTATCATTTCATGTCAGTTGTTTTTTATGATTCAAAAAGAATGCGTCGACGTGCAGACAGTACGGCACATTTTTTAATTACAGCTGTTAATCTGTATTGAAAGAAGGCTTTCTCTTTTCTAATTAATAGAGAACGTTCCAAGCTGAAGTGTATTTTCAGTAAAAGCAATAATACAGGGACAGATCAAAGCTTGAAACCCTTGACAGATAATAGCAGTCCTTTTGAGATAAAAAAAAAAAAAGCTAAATGAGACAAAATATTTTACAAGATTTGAAATGTAAATTGTACAGTGACAGCACTAAGTGGAAGAGGGAAAGTTTTTTGTTTGAATTAAGCCAACTATATATAAAACTAAACATATATTTTATTTGTTCCAGAATAACATTTATATCAACTTCAGTTCTGGACAAATATTGTCTTTAAATAGTTTCAGCCCATTTAAAAAAATGTATAAATAGAATATATTAAAATAGTACTAGTGCAAGAATGAAACTGTAGAAGAATGTGACTTCGCAAATGCTTTTTTGGGGAGGGAAACTTGGTTGCCCTGGGTAGGGGTGTCTGCTTAATAATAAGTATTACTTTCTCTGACATTTTCATGATAATGTGTCAAAAACAGATGGACATATTCAATTCAAAGAGGCTGTCTGTTCTTCTTTCCATCTTTTCTGTAATAGATTTCGAGGGTAATTGTGTTATGTTTTGATCTGTAATTTGATACTGTATTATTGCACTTTTGTAATGCTCTTATATTTTGTAAGTCGCCATGGATAAGGGTGTCTGCTAATAAATAAATAATAATAATAATAGGGTTATTTAGTCCAGTATCAACAGACTAGAAAAAAAATATATATACAAATATAAATATGCCTGAAGTGATGCTTGTGATTTATTTTGCAGTTTTGGTCGAAAATTCTGTAGATTTTGTCTTTGCTGTGAACCTCTTATTCTCCTCTCCAACCTTCTGTAGGTGATTGATCTTCTGTCCAGTGTTGGGGGGCTTGTAGGGCTGTGGATCGGAGTTTCAATCTGCACTGTGGCCGAGTTTCTGGAGCTCTTCTTAAAAGTTATTATTTTTTCTATTACGAAGGTTGTCAGAAAAAGTCAGCATACACCCCTGAATCCCTACATGATCGCTCACCAGACCTATAAGTCAAATGTTTAAAGCAATATACAGTGTATTTATACACAATATAATGAAAACCATTAATTTCAGGCAATATGTATATACTGAACAAAAATATAAACACAACATTCAATACTTTGAAAGATTTTACTGAGTTACAGTTCATAAGGAATTCCGTTAATTTAAATACATTCACTAGGCCTTGATCTATGCATTTCCAGCTTCAAGTTTTGAGGAAGCTGCTGACTGTAGGGATGTCCACCAGGGCTGTGGTCTGGTCAAGACCCTGGTGAGGGCGATGGAAACTCTTCAGTTTCATCAGCTGTCCGAGTGGTCCGTCTGAGGTGATCCCGCAGGTGAAGAAGCCGGGTGTGGAGATCCTGGGTTGGTGTGGTGCACGTGGTCCACAGTTATGAGACCGGTGGGACGTACTGCCAAATTCTCTAAAACAACATTGAATCGGCTTATGGTAGAGAAATTAACATTCAATTCTCTGGCAACAGCTCTGGTGGACATTCCTGCAGTCAGCAGCCAATCGCATGCTCCCTCAGCACAAGGTGCACCTGTGTAATGATCATGCTGTTTAATCACATCTGTCAGGTGAATGGATTTTCTTAGCAGAGGAGAAATGGGGCCAATAACATACTACATTTTTTGTTGTTGTTGTTTTCTTGTTCAGTGTATTTATTTATTTATTTTTCAGCCAACAGAAGACAATTCTGTTTCAATGTACCTGCTAATAACACGGACAATGCTGTTCATGTTCAGCAAGTCAATATAGATTGTAAGCGTTTGTTCTGCAGAGATAGAGATCAGTTAGTTAGTTATTGTTGTATACAGTTTTTCACATCAACTAGAGACTGGTAAGGAGACATTTCCAAATGAAATATAAGCACCTGATTACACAGAGAACATTTAAATAGTTTTTTTCACTAGATTTTCAATCTTATATGATGCGCAAAGCAATGTTGAAGGCTAAACTTCTCTCTACCAATCATCATCCTAATTAGTAATATGATTAATATAATTTTGATTAATTTGGAAAGCAAATCAATTAAATATGTATGATTGTAATTTAATTAACTATGATTAATGCACATGACTATTGAACAAATAAATTATACATATGCATGGTGCAAGAATATTTGCTTCATCAGCTGGGACAAAAACATGAATGCAGTTCATTACATTTATCTATATTAGATCTTTGACACCTGTTAAAATTTATTTACCTTCTCTAGGACTTAATTTTCTTAAACCGGAGAAGTAATTGTCCCCAAGTCAGTCACATACATGCTACATTGAAACACTTACAGTTTGCTAAAAAAATAAATGCAAAGGCAGTAAGAGATATTTGTTGTTGATCTATTGATAAGGATTTTAATTTTGGCTGCCTTGAAAGAGACATGGAATAAACACAGCCTGAAACCAGTTCACTGCTTTCAAAGACAAAATCACAGCTGTTACATAAAGATGGAATCAGCATTGACAATAAAAGTGAGGTTATATAACTAGAATCATTTTCAATAAGTGCTGCCATAACACCAAACACACTCCATTTCTTGTGATGGCCTAGTCAAAGTCACAGACCTCCCTGACACTGTATTATACCTCATTATATGAGGTTTTATTCCTTGATAACTTAAAAGATGCCCTTAAGGCCCCGTTCTTTATATCATTTAAAACGATACTGACTAGATCTACTTGCTCATAGATATTTTCTATTTCTTAAAAAATAAAAACTGACTTTAATATGGTCTACTCAGCTGATACTGGCCATATATCTTTATAAAAATACATGCAGTGGGATGTCTTTTTGAAAGCAACTATTCTTTTATTAGGACTAAAAATGTCATTGGCAAGTTGGATGCATTAATCACATTTCTTTGGCTTCTGTGAGATGTAGGCACTGCCATGCAAGAAGGACTTATGTCTTGCAAAGGGATCGTTCCCATAATGCTTTCTTTCTCTTCTTTCCCTTCTCCTGTTATTAACCTTTGTGAACCGCAGAAAGCACTTTTGAAGTGGACAAGGATGTCAATGCGGAAGCTGATGTAGCACAATATTTCACAAACCGCATTGATAGACTTGAGATGCAGCCTTGATTTGAACTCTTGCCACATTTCCTTCGAGTTGAGAGACAGTTTTTCTTTTTGTTTTTCTTTCCTGGACCGGGTAAATATCACAAAGTACTCATTTTAGAGCACATGTAATGAAAAGCAGAAGGAACACATACCTATAATCAGAGACTAGCAACGAATAGCTGTTTAGATTTTAAAATCGTTTTGAAATCCATCCCCAGTCATTGTGTTGCAGTTATTTAAAGATTGAAGTGTGTTTACGAAGCAAAGGGGAATTCAAGGATGTAAGAATTAAATGAAATCTAACACATCTATATTACATTACATTGCTGAGAGGCATCTTTAACTTCCTTTTTCTTTTTGTAATTTGTTTGGGAATGTATTTTAAATGTATATAAGCTTTTAAATGTTTTGACAGTGGACTATGCTGTAGGCAAGACCTGATACTGAGTCTGTTTGCATCTTGTTGCATAACACATACTTGTGATTCCTGCTCCATGTCTGAATTTGTTTGCAAAACCATTGGAGAGCACCTCAGAGTGCCTTGTGTGGTGGAAGCGTTCTAGTTACAAGACCACTTGTCTTTTAAACTTATTTATTTGTGTAATGATGGGAAATTAGTAATACCACTGGAAAAATCACTTCAACATTCTTCATTTATTTCGAGTGCTCTTCATTTTATTTAGTTATGTTGATACATGAAGTCATATTTGTTATGTACCACTTTAAAGGAACCTAGGTCAATAGCCATGTTTTTTCTCTGGCTTTTTTTGTGTTTTTAATTTCTTCCATGATCCAATTTATATGTTGTATATATTACTATTTAAAAACAAACACAAGCACAGTCACAGCAGTGATTTATTACAACTCGGGGTTACAGTGAAACCACACATATATTAAATCTCATAGGAAGCAGGTAAATTTCAAGAAAAACTTCTTAGCATTGCCATAAGCTGTTAATGTTGTGATTTAGTATCTTTAGTTTACTAACCCCATTTATCATGCAGTTAAGACAATTTATCACAGTTACTTTTCATGTTAGTCTGTTGTTTTTTTAAACATTTACTTTTCTTTTGTGTTTTAAAAATAAAGAAAACAGCTCATGGACAACCTTTTCTTGTATTTATATCTATGAAAATATATTTTATACTCCCTGACTCTCTGGTATATCAGTACATTCCATCTGTGACATAAGCAGCAGTTCTGAACTTCTATTGGACGGGGATCCATTCTGTTGCTTGGACACAGGGGCAGCTGGACTCCATATAAGGTTTTGAGATTGTGTTTGCGATTTTTCAATTTCAGTTGAATTTATGCTATTTTATTGAAATGTACTGACTCTGTACTAACCATAGCAATGGGGAAATCCACATTCCTCCTTCTGTGAGACTACCTTAATGCATTAGTAGCATTAAACAATGAACTCTACTCAGAAATGCAATATTTATGCAAAACTGGGATATCACACCAACGAATAGTTTCATAAAGCCAGAGAGATTATATATGATCTGAATGTGACAAATAATGCTTCACAGGGGTAGACTGAAGTCTAGCTGGCTTTCATAAACACCCTCACATGAATACAAATGTAACTATTTATATAGTGGAACAGATAGCTTTCTGTGTATCTGTGTGGTTTGATTGCAGTTTCCATCTTATCACTGATGTTTCCACACCAACATAAATGAATTATTATATCAATTAAGCAATGCACATTTTATACTATACTATTTACATAACATTTTTAATGTATTTAAAGCTTTTCCCAAAATTATTTATGTTTGAGCTATATTCACTTTGTTGCATATATTCCTATTAATTCATATCCTCACTGATTTCTACCTTTTTAATTTATGTTTGTGTGTCAGTATATATTCTCTCCCTTTCTCTCTCTTAATTCTTTGACCCAAATTGATATTCTAGTACAAGGACACATGACTCGGACAGTTAGGTATATTTCATTAAGTTAGCATACTGTGAAGCTGAAATGGGTTATTTGTAGTAATTTAAATAATGCTGTCAGACAAGTGTAATAAATTGCTCTTCTGTGCCAAATTGGGCATTCCCTTTTTAATTCGATTGGGGAGTTTCTTTGCTGGGTAAAAATTATTTAATTGTAGAGAGTTAAAAGAACATTGTGCTGCATTTCCCAGTTTTAAGGAACTCGTCTATTGTTTATCTCTATAATAATGAAAAACTCTCTGTTGCTCTCCTGAAAAATTGTAACCTAATCCATTTGCACAGCTTTCTGAAATCTGAAATTGAATTCCAAAACCTGAAAGGCATACTTATATAATGGCTGGCACATTTGAAAAAACAAAACATTTTGTTTGAATTAGATCAATTTTCTTATCCTTGACTCATTCAAGAGACTGTGTACCAGACTGTGCATAACCCTTTTGGCCCTTACATATTTGGCCAAGGGTTTTGTTTGGACAGCTATATTTCCTATTATATCACTTTCCATATATTATGAACATTGTGGGAAGGGACTTTGCATTCTTACCTTTGTGAATAGAGCACTAAGTCAAGATCAGACTAGGCTTATGTGTTCCCTGATCGGATAATTAGATAGAGCCAACATTCTATTAGTTAATGACAGATATGCATTACGTTGATACATTACGTATCTGCCTGGGACATCATCATTTGTCAATAGTGTAGCATTTTATATTACATTAACCTCATATGCCACAGTTATTAATTAAGGGCTATAATTACCAATACATAAGTCAAATAGAAAGATACATGTCATAGGCATAAAGCAAAGAATAGTTTCAATGTTTATTTTGTATCTATTTTTTGTATCTATCTGTTTATTCTCTTGCTTGTAAATCTTTGTCTGTTATGGATCAAGCAGGACGTAAGTTTCCAGAAACGTTTTTTAAGTCTTCTTGATAATTATTTTTCAATTTTGACGTCTGTCTGTCAAACATTTTTGAAACTTGTAAATCTTTAAACTAAAGAATGATTTACATGATATTCTTAAAACAAAATCCATCTCAATACAGTTTTTTAGCTGTGTAAAAAGTTTAAAAGCACTACATACTTACACGTGCATTTGATGGAAATAGAATATTTGTTGTAGTCATTTCAATGACAATGATCATAATACCTGCAAAAATCGATTTCTCTGTAGCTTCTGGGTGATGTTAATTTAATATTAATAGTTTGGTATACAATATAAACCACTCTGAGACATAGATATGACAAGAAATATTTTCTCCTTTTTTCAATATAATCTTCAAGCCACATATGTGGGCAATTGGATCGCATTTTTAATATTGATCCCATGGAGTGACTCACTGCACTCGATCTATGGCAAGCCAAATTATCATTTAGAGATATCTGTAATTAATTTAAAGATATCTTCAAATATTTAGAGATATCTCTAAATCATTTAAAGATATCTGCAAATAATTTAGAGATATCTTTAAATCATTTCAAGATATCTAATTTAAAAGTACATTTAGAGATATATTTAAATCATTTGAATATATCTCTAAATTATTTGCAGATATCTCTAAATGATTTACGTGTAATTTTAAGTCAAATATATGTTAATGTTAATGACAGTTTGGCAGATTTGGATGCCAAATTAACATTTAGAGATATCTGCAAATCATTTAGAGATATCTTTAAAAAGCACCTTATTAAGATATCTCTAAATGATTTGCAGATATCTATAAATGATTTAAAGATATCTTTAAATGCATTTAGAGATATCTCTAAATGATAATTTGGCTTGCCATATCCATCACTGTGTTTGCATCAACAAACTAAAAGTGATAACCTATCTCTCTACTCTCCATTATCCATATAAGATTCAGTCGTGGTTCAACAGAATACAAATAGCATATTTTTATGGCACAACATTTCATATGGTCCTCGTATTTAGCTTTTCTTTTTAAATAATGTTAATGTATGACAACCTGTATCAAACCTTCTTAATATACAATTTGCATAGTTCTGCACTGCATTTTAGCTTTTATATTTGTTCCACTGTGTTTTGGTTTTACGGCAGTACCGATACCATATCAATCCATATCTCAAGCAACAGCATGTACCCACAACTTCAGAAACATTTAGATTAGGTGTGGTGCTCCCAAAAAGGACAATCAAAGCACAACTGGATTGAATGTTTAGACTACATTTAAGGGACGACTCTAGTTATGTTGAAGCTGGCTGCTGCAATCAAAACTGTAATGATCTTGAACCAAAACATTTTGGTGGTTTAAAAGTAACATTTCCAATAATTTAGCTAAATGGTTCTCTGATTATGTTTACTGCATGTTGTACTTTGTAAATGTTTCTTGTGAAAACTGTAAGTTGCCCTTCTAAGAAAGTTCTAAGTTTTAGACCACTGTTCATCATGCATAGTACCGTTACACATTCCTATGTACGTGTTGCAGCATTTTGCATATGTAGGTTCCTTAGTGTTTATTTTCACAAAACAGACACAATTAACATTGAGCATCTACAATACAATGGGATAGAAATATTAGTTTTGTAGCAGATAAACTAGACTGCATAGATATTCATTAAGAATTGCGGGAAATTATAAAAAAAACACCTTTCTATTGTGCTGTACAGTATATATCATCTCCTTCAGCATTACATAAATAGAGAATGTTATGTACAGCCGAATCAGAACATGATATACACTAAGGATTTGCAACATTTTGGCATTTGGACTCACAATGGCTATAGGGTTATTTATAATATAAAAAGAACAACAATTACACAACTTCCTTTGAATTCCTTTAAACATCTTCCAGAATTGATGTTGATAAAATGCATAATCATCTGTGCATGGTTTTGCACTATGCATTGCACTGGTTTTTATAAGACGTTGTGAAGTACTCTGAATTAATCTCTATAAAGAATCTGCCACTGATATAAAACGCATGACTCGCAGTGTGGGGTAGAGTTTCTGAACTTCCTAAATGTTAATTGAAGCCTCTCAAATGTCAGCTGCACACATTGCACTTGATAAATGTGATAGTCAGTTTTTCAATCAAGTTCCACACTGGCGTGAGGTTCTAAGAATTACATTTACATACAAATTGATACCCTGGCTGACAAAGTCACAATGAATGTGTCCATGCGTTAAACTACAGATATCTTACTTTGCTGACAAGTACATTTTAAAATATAAAAAAAAGGGCCTTTCGGAACGATTTTAAAATAATATACTTCTATAGTTCACTGATCTTTTAGTATGTTTCATCTACTTATTTTCAATAATCTAAGCTTCTGCTTTCGAATATGGAAACTGTGATTATAAGACCAGTGGCTCGCTGCCACAATGACTCAACATTCAATATAAAAACTCTACTGAAAGCATTTTGTTTAAGTAATTTATTTACACAGCAATGGGATATCAGAGTTCAGAATAATGATGCTGGACATTATGTAAGTGTTTAATTAATTGTAATATAGCCTCATTACCTGAGGATGTGGATGTTTATGAAAAAATCTAACAATAATAATAAAAACAAACCCAGAAGATCAGGAGATTTTTTCATTAGGGACACAGATGAAGGTAGGAATGGCCTAACAGTTGTTTAGTCAGTTGTTTGGACTATGTAATTGATTAACTGATGTAATGTATGTATGTATAGTGTTATATTTCTCCTTTTGAGGATCAGAATATTATTTTGGTGTTCAGCTAATTCATAGTTATACCTGTTTTAACTGAACAACTGCCAATAAACAAATACATAAATAAATACATAAACAGGAAAATGAGCAGTCTTTGATTTATTCTGGTCTGGAATAATTTAAATAGATTTGTTTGCGCCCCCATTAATGACAATTATATTGCACATCCATTATTGGCTGAAGGCCCATCAACGTGGTCCTGAACACTGGCTCACTACATATTGAATGTTGTGAGTGAAACTAATATATTTTGCCAGAACTCAAATAAGTGGGTGGGTGGGTTTGAATTATGTTATTTCAGTACATTTTTTACAAACAACTACATCCCAGCTGAGACCTTGGGAAAAATAACAAATTAAGTGATATTACATTTAATCTCCATAACGATCTTTTCTCAGATTTGCAAGATTAATTCTCCAATGTGTTTTCTTAAATAGCACAATTAAGTATTTTTGTATTTCTTTTTTTTTCAGGATCTTAACCTATTGTGACATTTGACCTTGGGAAGTATCCTCCGCTTCCTCAACTGGCTGTATTCCCAAGGTAAAGTCATTTTACTGAGTGTTTCAGTTTGCAATAAAACACATCAACAACAACTTAATAACATAATACAAAAATACTTATTAAGCCTACCATTAGAATAAATATATCTTGACATACCAGCTAATTGCAGTAACTTATTTTGTATGAGAATTAGGAGAATATTATATATATTTTTTTGGAAATAATAAATATCTGTCTTCACAAAATGGCTTGAACAGCTTTAAAATGTTATGGATGTCTTGTTATTTTTTTATTTTATTTTTTTTAAGAATGATTGCTTACATTAAATATATAATGTAACTTTAAAACTGAAAGAAACAGTTAAAAAAAAAGATGATGATTTAGTTTGTCAGTGCATCTATTTTGTAAATCAAAGATAATCTATTTTTTCAGTCCTGGTTACGTCATGCTGCCTGTGTCAGCCGAATTTGATCTTGAATTAGTTTCAAATTGGTTTAATTAGTCACTACAGATTTCACAGCCTTTGGTGTATATGATGTATGATGTGTGCAGATGCATATGAATTAAGTTGCAGGGTGAGTGTCCAGTCAATTACGTTAATTAAAAAAAGATACATCAATATTTGCTCAAACTATGAGCGAACACTGTGCATACGTCCTATAAACTACACATCTGTGTTATAAAGCCGATAGAAATGGATTGCATCAATTGATGGATGACTAGTTAATAGAGTAATGATGTGGAAATGCATCCACGGGAGACCAGGCTCGATTCCTGTGTTATTCTTGGTTGTGCAACAGCCTTGTTCTGAGAGTGTGTGTTGATAGATGTGTTATCTGCCAGATAGACATGGAAATTGAAATTCAAGATCCATGATGGAGTAGGCTGCGTGATGTACTGTTAGATGATGGGTCCAGTGAGAAGACAACAATCATTGTTTCGTTACACTTGATGGTATGTTTGTCATTCAGGATGGAGGAATCTTTAATAGCTAATGCCAGCTGGATAATTTAATCTCTAAAGATCATTATTTATTTCCCTGTTTTTCTATTTATTTATACTGTGCATGGATATTTATTTTTCCAACATTCTTCCTTGTTCTCTTGCTCATCTACTATTGTCAAAATTAGCATTTAACAGCATACACACCCACATATCTTTTTTTCAAACTTTATTAAATGAAAAACTGAGGATCACATTCCTGGAATGTATTTCTGAGGTGACAGTGTTTGATATGGTGATACATGATTATTGGTCCCTGCATTAAGAATAAGGCACCACCAGGTCAATCCAAAATTAGTAAAGGCTGATAATCTGGAACTTAAATGTTTTGCCCAGGGATTGTTTTCTTTTTCCCAGGCTGTATATAAATCACTGCTGCCAGTCTGCAGTGAAAGGAGGACCCTCCAAAAACAGTGAATCATTTAAAGAAGGAAAGTCATGTTTGTTGGCCATGACAGCAGAAAGCAAATCTTGTGTGGAATGTGATATCTAATCCTGTGTTTAGTCTTGGTTCTTTAGAACTTACTTACCTTACTGCAGCTTGCTCTTTTTTCTCTTGACAGTGTCTTTATTTATTTGTCTAGTCACTTGTTTGTTTGTTTGTTTCTGATTTGTACATCCTACCAGAAGATCTACTGCATTTATTTACCCACTTTGCTTTAGAGACACCATTTTTTCTTCTATTTCTGGCAAGAGACACCATTTAAAGCATTTTTTCACAGGGGACTTCAACGTTTGTCTATAAATGGAAGCTGGGCACAACGTGATCTTTACAGTTTGAGAACATTCACTACCCAATATTTAAGCCGGGAGAATGAGAGGTTTCTTGACCTCCTGTGCTACCAAAACATTGCAGACTTATAGGCCTGAAACTTAATGTCAAGAAGAGTTAGCTGAAAATGGTGCAACTATTTCAAGGATGAATTCATAATCTTGTATCCTGTGGACTCTTTCCGAAAAACATGATAGCAGATCTATTTTGCGATAACTGAAATAAAGACCATGGCTTACATTTGCCTCTGTCTTCCCTAGAGACCTAGAGACCTTTGAGTCTATACTTGTAAAAATTAAACTACGACAACTAATCCCAAAAAATATGTTTTCTACACAATTCAATATATGGTCTTGAATAGAAATCGCTTAATCAATCAAGTTTAATTATCTTTCAAAACAAATTGAATATAGCTGATCCATTGATCTTAAAGGTACTATGAGAAAACCCTAGATTTAAACTTCCTGCTCAATAGACCACGTGGTCCCCATTATAAGACTCTTTATATTTGTTTTTGGAGAGATAGGAAACTTCTGGGAAATAATTCTACAACTTGAAAGGTGTGATGTAG
Source organism: Amia ocellicauda (assembly GCF_036373705.1). NCBI lineage: Eukaryota > Metazoa > Chordata > Actinopteri > Amiiformes > Amiidae > Amia > Amia ocellicauda. Next base: position 18,413,160 of record NC_089860.1, read on the forward strand.
CTTATAGAATTTGCATAGCAGTAAAAAAGAACGCAATGACGACCATCCTCTGCTATTGTTTATTTAGAGCAATTAGAATGTATTATTATTCTCATAAAGCATGAATGCAATTTTGTTATAGAGTACCTTCATTTGAAACAAACATATGGAAATGAGTTACACTAGCCCAAGCACTGCATAGATAGTAATCTCCAACAAATTTACTTTAGTTTAATAGCATTTTCTTTAACAAGGGTGTAGCTCCCCTGATCTGGTAGTAAACACCCATAAAAGGGGATACCATGTTGTGTGGGGTTTGAGCAGATGGGTCTCAGATATATGGGGCTGTTACCCTGTTGTCAGGGTGATTATCCAAGATCCAAACTCCAAAACAACATGCACATCAAACAGAACAAACCCCAAGAACATCAAAACCTAAAGCCATACTCATGTTTGAGCAAACTTTTGATTTCAAACCACTGAGCTTTATTAGGACCCCGATCGGCGTAAATTGTCCTTGTGTCAATGCGAGCAGAGGAGACCCCAGAGAGATTTCAGAGAGAAAACTTTTCCA